>NC_053161.1:189373055-189566213 GCF_016835505.1 Polypterus senegalus | reverse complement strand
GCTTTATTGCAAATTAGTACAAGGAATAAGAAAACTGAGCTCAGCACCACTGAGGTGTTTAGTGGGCAAAGATCAGCTAATCAATGTCACCGGTCAGTATGTGAGGTCTGAGTGGCCGAGGACAGAAGTGTCACATGTCAGCCTTGTCCTCCATCTCCATTATGTCATCACTCCTAAAGTTAGGCCCAGTGTTTGTCCTTTTAAACCAACAGAGTGTCATTGTCACCATCTATTTACTGTGACGTGAGGAGAGTCCATCATCACAAACAGCTGAGAGTTAAGCTCTGCAGTGACCAGAATGTCTAACAGTTGTCTTTGCATGATGTCCTACAAATCAGACAAAATGTCTACACATCCTGAGTCCTGAATGACACAAAGAAATCCCACTTTGTCACCCCCCATTGTCACCTTCTACAAGTCCATGTGGCCTCTCAAGTGCAGGACGCTGTCAGTCTCATTTCTTTGAGGCCCATCTACAATATTAATGATGTCCGTGTGTCTGTTTCAATGACTTCTCACCTGTCAGTACAGCATGAAGGCAGACCCTCTCAGGTGTTTGGTTCCTTACTTATATAAAACAGCGGTGATCTTGGGTTCAAACAGGCTCAATAAAATGTAAAAATGCCAGCAGTCATTGAGCCTTTGAGCTCTGTGGCCTTCTGTCTGTCTGTCTGTCCCTCCTCATGTCCTCACTTCTCTTTCTTTATCTCCACAGCCTGCACTCATGTGGTCTCACCTCTGGATGTTCCTCATCTCTCTCTTCAGTCCTCTCTTCTCCACACTCACAGCTGACTGAACTGGACCTGACTACAACAAACTGGGAGATTCAGGAGCTCGTCAGCTGTGTGAGGGTCTGCGGACCCCAAACTGTAAATTAAGACACTGAGGTGAGTAAACAGGGTGAGGTGTGTGGGGTTATGAAGTCGCAGCTGATGGCCTGATGGACAGACTGATCACAGGACACCACATGGACTGACTGAAGGAAGGAGAAGGACAGGCAGTGGGATGAGAAGGACAAAGAGCAGTGGACAAGTGGAGCTGGACAGAGGTGACAGACAGGGAGGACAACAAAGATAATGAGAGACAAGAGAAGGAGAACAACAAAGAGGAGGAGTGTGAGATGAGCTGAGAAAAGGAAGAGCAGGAAAGGTGGACAGGCAGAAAGACAAGGACACAGGGAGGAGAGGTGACAGGATCAGCACAGCAGGCAGAGTGGACAGGAGGAGAGGATGGACAGAGTTATGGGGATCACTTGGAAGTAACAAGAGAGAGAAGAGCCAATGTCAATGGACAGGGTGGTGAGGGGACAACAAGAAGAAACAAGAGGACAGAAAATGAGAGAAGACATGAGAGTGAGGAGGAGGCATAAAGAAAATAATAAAGAGAGAGACTGAACATTAATTAAGAGAGCAAGACACAGGAAGTGACCACAGAGGAGTCATCACCATTTCACCTGGATAGACCACCTTTTGGTGTGACTGCTCTAACAGTACAATATAACAAAGGGGTGAGGCCTCTAGAATAGCCCACCAAACAAATGTCACCCCAGGCAGGCCCACTCCAGGCAAACAGGAGGCTTCTGACCTGACTAGGTCTCAGAAAGGAGCTCAGGCTTTTAAATTCAAAATAAAATCAAAAAGAGTCTCAGAGGCGTGAAGTGAGTCTGACCAGAGGGAGAAACGTGAAAACTCCAGCTGGAGCAGAGACAAGTCCACAAGTGGTCTTTATAAAGATGAGGTTTATTAACAAAAGAGCCAAAGGGGCTGCCAAAGGCAATCCAAAGCTAACAACATTCAAAAAGCACAAACTGTAAGAGAATCTGAACTCAAGAGCCAAAGGTTCAAAGACAATAATCAGAATAAAAAACAAAAGAGCAAAATACTCACTAAGACCACCAATCACCAGAGCACAGTCAGATGAGCCGCAGCCTTTAGAGAGTTGTGGTTGAGTTGAGGTGGTCCTGCGTCTTGGGATCAAATCACAGAATACAAGGAATGTGAGAGAACTGCAAGACACTCACAGAGATACTAAATAATAATGATATAGAAAAAAAATAACAGATAATACAGAATTACACAAATAATAAATTAACAGAATAATGTTATAAAAACAATGGATAAGAATGAAGGATAAAAAAAATAAAATAAAACAGTCAGCAGGTGCCATGGAGGACCCCTGGCCTGACTAGACCATCTTCACTGAGATAAAATGAAACCAAAAGGCTTTTAGAGAATGGTGACCTAACTGGACAGGCCGACACACATGTTATGTGACCTAGAAACACTGAGAATTCTGGGAAGTTGACCTGAGTGGGCGCGTCTCTGTGATAGTACAGTGTGTGAGGTGGGGTCTTCTTATGTTTGTAATTCACACTTGTGTCCTTCACAGGCTGGCTGGTAATAAGATCAATGAGAGTGAGAAGATGAACCTGAGGTCACTACAGGAGGAACTGAACAGGACTGGACGGCAGGTGGATATCCACATAGAAGAAGATTGGACATGCTGAACCCCTATGACGATGCCCCCTGTCCATTCCCTCTAAATTCTTCTCTTTATTCTTTTATAATCTCCTCAGCTCTCCTCCACATTTAATAAACTCGTCATGTCCTTCTCAGCCTGTGTACTTCTTCTTTAATCTCACTTGTGCTTCTCCACCCTGTCACCCTGAACTTGTCACTAAACTCCACAAGTTCAGAAAAGAAACCCCTGAGTTTCACCGGCCAGATATCCACGGTGAGAATTGTCATCTGAAACCAGCGGGGGTCACAAAGTGCACTGAGGGGAGCAGCAGGAGCAAACATGGGTGGACAGTCCTGTTGGAGGGTGATGGAAAGTGAGGCCAGTTCTGTCATTGGTGACAAATTCTGCACAAGCACTGGGCCATCTCAGGTTAAGCTGATGGTCATCTGAGCAGAAACCTCATAAACCTACTGCTCCTCAACATCATGTGGTGTTTTTTGAACCCATGTCTGCTCCACTACTTGTTCACTGGCTCATTTGCACACAATGTATGTCATCTTCTGTTTGAGACTGATCAGACTCTACCATGTGCCGGTATGGACTTTTGAGACACTTTAACACACTCAAGGCTCACGTCTCTGTATTCTTTGTCACTCCCTCATTCTCAACTCACTGTCACCTTTACCCGTGAGCCATTTAAAAAGAAATGAGAGCAAAAGGACAAGACGAGGAGAACTCAGGCCTACTGGTGTAGAAAGTGTGAGGAACTGGCAGCCCACCCAAGGTTGAATCTCATGCATTTATCCCAAAACAGAGGAAAAGCTGAGTCACATCAGAATGAAGGAGAGAGTTTGATTTCCGAGGTCAGCAGCCTTGAAGGGGACATGATGGCCGTCTGCACCCTCTTTTGTGCTGAGAAAGCTGAAGATCTTTGTGGAGAAGAAGTCTCTTTTCTGCCTCAGTTGTGGTTCAAGCAGATCCATGACATGTCACAATGTGAAAATGTGAAGATGGATAACTTCTTCAGCTAGAAAGAGGAGTGTAGTGAATAAGATAATAAGAGATGGAAAGATGGAAAAGTGAGGAGGTGACAGTAAATATGACAGAAAGTCTCAGCAGTGCAAAAGTCATGAGGAGCCACAGATTGTGGACTCTGATTATTTCACTGATGACTGATGAGATTGACGACAGTGTAGGACCACCATAATGAGTAAGGATTTTAGGAAAAGTTCCCCTTCAAAAGATGATGCTGATGGACACAAATTAAATGTCCAATGTGAAAAGACTCATTCTAGTTTGTCCAGGCTGTTAGTGTCAGTTTGACTACAATGTTTACAGACCTGCTTCTCTTAACCCCTATAGGAACCTCAGGGGGTCAGCTTTGGGTGGACTACTCCATATGACTAAGTTTGAGTGCTAAGGATTGGGAGTGTTCATTGAGGAGCTGATGAGGAGGTGTGATGAAGACTCCAACTCAAACCACTCAGGCTCAGCTCAGTAGCCAGACCCCTGAACTGGTGGTCCACCTGACTGCTTATACCCAGTCTCTCTCCCCATCCAACTCCACCCATCTCTCACTTTATTGTGCTGCTCATGGTAGCCCTCCTTGTCTTTAGCTCTAAAGACTTTGTTTATGATGTGTGACCGAGTTCATTAATGATGGCCGTGCTGTCGACACACATGTCTGCTACACAGTAAAGTTATCAGTGTCTTTCCGTTATGACTAACTGCACAGGTGAGTCTTGTTACCTTCTGATGTCCTCCTCTTCACACTCATTGGCTTCTGCTGGACTATGGACTTATAAACAGGCCTATCAATGACAAGTCTATCCATCCATTCATCCTCTTCCACTTATCCGAGTCGGGTCGCGGGGGCATCAGCTTGAGCAGAGTGGCCCAGGCTTCCCTCTCCCCTGCCACTTCTTCTAGCTCTTCCGGGAGAATCTCAAGGTGTTCCCAGGCCAGCCGGGAGACATAGTCTCTCCAGCGTGTCCTGGGTCTTCTCCGGGGTCTTCTCCCGGTTGGACGTGCCCAGAACACCTCACCAGGGAGGCGTCCAGGAGGCATCCTGATCAGATGCCCGAGCCACCTCATCTGACTCCTCTCAATGCGGAGGAGCAGCAGCTCTACTCTGAGCCCCTCCCAGATGACTGAGCTTCTCACCCTATCTTTAAGAGAAAGCCTAGACACCCTGTGGAGGAAACTCATTTCAGCCGCTTGTATTCACAATCTCGTTCTTTCGGTCACTACCCAAAGCTCATGACCATAGGTGAGGGTAGGGACGTAGATCGACTGTAAATTGAGAGCTTTGCCTTACGGCTCAGCTCCTTTTTCACCACGACAGACCGATGCAGAGCCCGCATCACTGCAGACACCGCATCGATCCGCCTGTCGATCTCACGCTCCATTCTTCCCTCACTTGTGAACAAGACCCGAGATACTTGAACTCCTTCACTTGGGGCAGGATCTCTCCCTTAACCCTGAGAGGGCACTCCACCCTTTTCCGGCTGAGGACCATGGTCTCGGATTTGGAGGTGCTGATTCTCATCCCAGCCGCTTCACACTCAGCTGCGAACCGATTCAGAGAGAGCTGAAGATCACGGACTGATGAAGCAAACAGGACAACATCATCTACAAAAAGCAGTGACCCAATCCTGAGTCCACCAAACCGAGCCCCCTCAACACCCTGGCTGCGCCTATAAATTCTGTCCATAAAAGTTATGAACAGAATCGGTGACAAAGGGCAGCCCTGGCGGAGTCCAAATCTCACTGGGAACGGGCCTGATTTACTGCCGGCATTGCGGACCAAGCTCTGACACTGGTTGTACCGGGACCAAACAGCCCTTATTGGGGGTCCAGTACCCCATACTTCCGGAGCATCCTGCACAGGATTCCCCGAGGGACACAGTCGAACGCCTTTTCCAAGTCCACAAAACACATGTAGACTGGTTGGGCAAAACTCCCATGCACCCTCCAGGATTCTGCTAAGGGTGTAGAGCTGGTCCACTGTACCACGACCAGGACGAAAACCACACTGTTCCTCCTGAATCCGAGGTTCGACTATCCAACGGACCCTCCTCTCCAGGACACCTGAATAGACTTTTCCAGGGAGGCTGAGGAGTGTGATCCCTCTGTAGTTGGAACACACCCTCCTGTCCCCCTTTTTAAAGAGGGGGACCACCACCCCGGTCTGCCAATCCAGAGGCACTGTCCCCGATGTCCATGCGATGTTGCAGAGATGTGTCAACCAAGACAGTCCTACAACATCCAGAGCTTTGAGGAACTCCGGGCGTATCTCATCCACCCCCGGGGCCCTGCTACCAAGGAGTTTTTTGACCACCACGGTGACCACAGTTCCAAAGATGGGGGAGCCAACCTCAGAGTCCCCAGGCTCTGCTTCCTCATTGGAAGGCATGTTAGTGGGATTGAGGAGGTCTTCAAAGTACTCCCCACACTGACCCACAACGTCCTGAGTCGAGGTCAGCAGCGCACCATCCTCACTATGTGTGGGTTAGGGTTAGGGTGATAAGTCTGTAATTGTGACATGTCGAATATGTCCAGAAAGGCCAGCGGACTTCAGAAACTAAAAGACACATCTCTGAAGTGCAGGCGGCCCACCAGGGGTCTCATGCATAAACGGTGCGTACGCACAGAAATGTTGCGTAAGAATGTTTCCATGTTCAAATCGCGATGTATAAAACCTACACTTGGTGTAAAGCCACGCACTTTTCCACGGTACCTCATACCTTGTCGTACGCAAGTTTTCCACTCGGTTTTGCAGACTGGCGGCACCCAGTGTCAAAGCAGTGCTACTGTTCCTGTGTGGTTACACCTTATTGTCCTGACGCGGTTTTATAAATACACTGAAATTAACCGCATATTGTTTATTAGTGTAATGCATCTGATTGTAATTAACTTGTAACAATATAATGGTCCAGGGAACAGCCATACTATTCCAAATACCAGAACTGCTTTAGCGTTGTTACTCTCACTGCACCATCTTCTTCTTCTTCTTTCAGCTGCTCCCATTAGGAGTTGCCACAGCAGATCATCTTTTTCCATATTACTCTCACTGCACCACTCGGAGTATTTATATCACTGCATCTGAGTGTGAATCACAGCAGCAGCTGATCGGAAAGAGAATTATCGGTATACAGCTTCAAGGACACGCTGCCTCAGCCACAGCTTAACATTTCAAAGCCTTTCCTGTATGGACCTCGCGGTTCAGAAACAGTTTCATCCCAAGGACTTTAAACGCACTCAATCAATTGCTCCTTGTAGAACTGTTTGTATTTATAAGTACAATCACCCCACTGTAAACTTGCACTACAGTTATAATATCACACAACCTGAGCCACTTTATAAAGCGTGTATTTACATATGATGACGATATCATTTGTAAGATGAAATGCAGCAAAATATATTTATTATATTATACAGATAAAACTTTAACTTCATTTAAATAATCTATATTCTTCACTGGGACTGGCATGAAGGATACAATAATTAAACATGTACTATAAAGATATTTCAATGTTCCTTAAACGTTTTGAAGAATCGGCGCTAAGCTTACAGATGGCTTAACATCTATTACTGAGCTCATTGTGTGGTGATTGGTTACTTGGAGAAAGAAAAGCAAGGACTGCAGGGCCGGCCATGCCAATATATATTGAATATAAAACTGAAAGAGAAAATACTGACACAGCAAAAAACGCAGCGGCAAATTTCAACAAAAGTTAAACGCTTATGTCATGAGCACGAGGCGGCTATGCAGTGTCTGCAACAGACGTGGCCATCCATCGTGCATAAGATATCATATTGACATTGGCGGGCGAAGGAGCCACCGATTCTTCCTCTGCCCAGGGCCGCTACAAGCCTAGAGCCGCCCATGAGTACTGCTGCAATAAATTATTTAATCGAAGGTCGCACACAATCACTGCACCGTGAAACACATGTTTAATAATGTGTTTTAACTCCTATCATCATGAAAATGATATCACGTATACATCTCAGTATTTTAGTTATTCAGAGAGCTGTAATATCACAAATGTAATGGCTTCTGTGTCCAGTCGGAGGAAGAGAGCCGGTTTAAGAAGCAAGTAGTGATTCACACACACAGAGCACATAGAAGATCAAATACAAAACAAATCATTTAACGTGCTATACTTTAATTACGATGTGATTTGAGAAACTGGTTAATTAAACAATTTTAAGATGACTTTTATGATGTTCTACTTTAATAACAAAATAAACTACGTGATTAAAGTGGAAATTTCGAGATTGAAGTTGACATTTCATGCTTTTTCCTCACTGTGTGCCTTTTTTTCTCTGTACCCTAATAAGCTTTCATATGACACTCAGACGGTGGGCTTACAACTGTTCTTTTCACGGCTACTTTGATATGTGACAACTTCTTTTTTATTTCCGGCACTGTGCGATTTTGTGAATGTGAGCTTTCAAGTTTCTCCAACACGCTATGTCACTCGATCAACTTCCTTTTGTTGATTATACCACGGTTTAATTAAACAGATAGTATGTTATTCCTTTGCCTCCACTTGGTATTCGCTGAAATTCTTATATTTTCCCCTGTGATTTTCCCATTGTCTTTTCACAGAAGGCTGAGCTTAAGGGCGATTTATATTGATTTGCATATTCAAAGAGGCATAACTCTGGGAGGAATTGGGGCGTTACATAATGCGCGTGCACGAGCGTTACTTTTCACGCTGAATGGGATTTATGTAGCGGAAGAACACGGAAGTTGGAGTACGCACAGATTCCTGCATCCGGCTTTTGTGCTTACGTCATGTTATAGTGCAAATTCTATGCACAGTGTTATGCATGAGGCCCCAGGTCTTTCCTACTGGACCTCACAGACTGGACCTCAGCACAGGCATACAAAGCCCAGGGCCATGAGGGGGTCAGTTTGAGGTGGGTTATTTAGGGAAGACCACAAGGAGTTCATCACATAGCTTTACTATTTGGAATAATGGATAACTAAAAATTTTAAAGGTGAACTTTGGGCTAAAAATGGTAATAATTGGGTCAAATAATATTTGGAGTGCAAACAGACATAAATAATTATGAAGGGTCTGTCAGGAAATAAAATATTTAATACAATGCAATACAGGGTGGTGCAGTGGTAGCGCTGCTGCCTCACAGTTAGGAGACCCGGGTTCGCTCCCTGGCCCTCTCTGCGTGGAGTTTGCATGTTCTCTCCATGTGTTCTTGGGTTTGCTCTGGTTTCCTCCCACAGTCCAAAGACATGCAGGTTAGCTCTATTGGTAATTCTAAATTGGCCCTAGTTTGTGTGTGTCCTGTAGTGGGATGGCTTCCTGCCTTGTGCCTGGGGTTGGCTCCTTGTGACCCTGTATTCGGATTCAGCGGGTTGGGAAATGGATGGACAGTACAATAATTTTTGTATAACCTAAAATCAAACAAGAGTTGCTGAAATGTGCTTTAACAGTCCCTGCCTCTTGACAGCCCCCAGTCTTGACTCTCTAAGAAGACAAGGAAAAACTCCCAAAAAAGACCCTTGTAGGGAAAAAAAAATGGACGAAACCTTGGGAAAGGCATTTCAAAGAGAAACCCCTTTCCAGGTAGGTTGGGCGTGCAGTGGGTGTCAAAAAGAAGGGGTTCAATATAATACAATACACAGAACAGAACAAATCCTCAATACAGAATTAAATAAAAATGTTACAAGTACAGAGCAGAATTTAACAGTAGATGACATCCTATAATAGGATTTGGATTTGTTCAGAGTCCTGGAGACCTCAGCCATCAAGCTGCCTCCCTGATTTGGCCACCGCTGGGCCAGCCAATCCGATGAAAGGACCCCTCTACCCCACGATTCCTGCGATCTTCCATCAGGGATGACTTTACCTTAGGCAGGCAAATCAACTTGGCAGATGGGCCGTGGCACCAAGTGCCACATTTGAGTACCGAGAAGAGAAACAATATAGGTGAGAGTTAGTATCAAATTATAACTATCATGTTACTTATGTTTAGTGCTAATGACTAACAACAGAAATGCAGTCTCTACAGTTAATCAGCAGCTCTAGTCAGGATATGCTAAACTGAAGTAGTGAGTCTTCAGCCGGGATTTAAAGGCTGAGACCGAGGGGGCATCTCTTATAGTAGCAGGAAGACCATTCCACAGTTTAGGGGCCCTGTAACTAAAAGCTCGACCTCCCACTGTTATTTTATTAATCCTTGGAATCATAAGCAGACCGGCATCTTGAGATCTTAATGTGCGTTCTGGTTTGTAAGTCATGATAAGTTCAGACAAGTAAGCCGGACCTTGGCCATTTAATGCTTTATATGTTAAAAGGAGGATTTTGAAATCTGCCCTAAACTTAAGCCAGTGTAAGGATTTAAGAACTGGGGTTATGTGTTCATATTTTCTTGTTCTTGTAATAATTCTTGCAGCAGCATTTTGGATTAACTGGAGGCTGTATAGAGAACAGTTTGAACAGCCAGTGAACACCGCATTGCAGTAGTCAATCCTACTAGAGATAAATGCATGAATTAATTTCTCAGAATCCTGTTTATTTAGAAAGATACTTAATTTCCCAACATTTGTAAGATGGAAGAAATATCATTTTGACAACTTTGTAATATGCGCTTTAAATGACATGCTAGAGTCAAAGATAACTCCTAGATTACAGGCTGATTCAGTAAAATTAATTGGGATTCCAACTGAGTTAAATGACGACAAAATATTGTTGTGATCAGCGTCATTCCCTCCAACAATTAACATCTCTGTTTTATCTGTATTTAAAGACAAGTAGTTCTCATTCATCCACTCCTTTAATTCACTAACACAACTAATTAAAGACAACATCGGAGAAACTTCATTTGATTTAAATGAAAGGTATAACTGGGTGTCATCTGCATACGAGTGAAAATTAACATTATGTTTCCTAATGAGAGATCCCAGTGGAAGCATGTAAAGTGAAAACAGTAAAGGTCCCAGTACTGAGCCCTGCGGGACACCATATTGAACTTCTGTGTATAATGATGGAGTACTGTCAGCACATTTCTGTACATATTGGAATCGATTTGATAAATAAGAACTAAACCAAGCGAGCACGGGGCCTGTAAGCCCAACATCGTTTTCTAGCCTGTGCAGTAAAATAGAATGGTCAATGGTGTCAAACGCTGCACTTAAGTCCAACAACATAATTACAGTGGAATTTCCTTCATCAGAGGATATCAGAATGTCATTTACAACCCGTGTTAGTGCAGTTTCTGTACTATGACCAGTGCGAAACCAGACTGGAATTTTTCAAATAAATTGTAATGCGTAAGGTGTGACTGAAGCTGACTGGCGACTACTTTCTCTAGTATTTTAGAGAGAAATGGTAAATTTGAAATAGGCCTATAATTATTTAGTATGTGTGGGTCTAGGTCTGACTTTTAAGTAAAGGTTTAATGACTGACACTTTTAGTGCATCAGGTACTGTGCCATGCAATAATGAACTATTGATAATGTTTAGAATAGGCGCTGCAAGAACATCCATTGCACTTTTACTAGTTTTGTTGGCACTGGATCTAGGGAACAAGTAGTGGGCTTCATTTTAGAAATTAAAGTTAAGACTTCCTGCTCAGTTACAGGATTAAAATTGCTAAAGTACTGAATGCAATGTGAGACTGGATCTGCTAAGTTAGTGTGCGGTTTGTACTCTGATGCTGAGATATATGATCTTATGTTTATAATTTTCTCATTGAATAAGTTCATAAAGTCTGTACTGCTAATATTTGTTGGTATTTTGCACTCTAGATCTGAATTCCCACTTGTTAATTTGGCAACTGTTCTAAACAGTACCCAAGGATTTTTATTATTGCTATCTATTATTGTAGAATAGCATTCTGAACGAGCTTTAAGGAGAACTTTTTTATATTTTTAACACTTTCTGCCCATGCAATTTGAAAGACATGTAAGTAGTTATATGCATGCGGCTTCTGTCAAAATGATTTATGACATTAAGCCCCGCCCCTTTTGGATGACATCATTAATCTGACTCTTCCTTGAACACAACCCCACCCCCCGTTTGCCCCAGGAAACAGTCAAGGGCCTTTTGATTGATGTCTGCCCCCTGTTTGAACCAGGCCCCCCTCTTCCTAGGACCCTCGACAAGACCAGGCATGCCCAGGGCATGTCCTGACAAGTTTAGGCAAGTTTCTATCAAGACCCTGCAGGACCAAGCTACATGTCCAGACATGTCTGCTCATGAAGGGTCTGCCTAGGCCCCCGGTCAGGCAGCACCTGATGGCTGGACAGCACATGTTGGTTGGACCCTCCACTTCCTGGCACACTTCTTCTGAGGACATACACACACACACATGCTCCTGCCTATGTTGCTTTGTGTAAGCCCACATGTATCTATTATTTAAAATATCTATCTAAACTTTGCTCTATCTAAGTCAAAACATCCTTTTTACCATCTCCCTGAAAATTCTTTCACAGAAGGGTCTAAACATCCAGCTGTTGAATCTTCCATCTCACAGAAAGCAATGTGCCGGCTCTCTCTACACAGCAGAGTATATTGAACTCTAAAAAGCTGTTAGCAACCCCCTGCACTCTGTCTCTCTCTCTACACAGTTAACGCATGAGAGCTGAGCAGACAGCCTCGGCGTGAGATGCTCAGACTGAAGCTCTAAGCGTACATGCAGGCAAGTGTGTGTAGTTCGATAGACAAGCAGCCTGACTTTTAGCAGCCCCTGATCTCTCCCAATCTCAAAGCTGACAGGCTCTGTGTAGACAGAGAGAGCTGAACAGCCCCCTGCACGCCCCTGCGAGCAGGCATGCATCTATAGCTGGAAGCTGCAAATTGTATGAGCCCCGGAGCTCTGCTAGAGCCAAACAGTGTCTGACACAGGCCAGGAGACTGGCAGCCCCCACTCCCTTGCTGTGTTCTGAGAGCGCATGCTTGTCAGCCCCCTGCCCCCCGGAATGGGAGGGCGTATCAAACTCGCACGGTCTCACGCAGCTCCTCAGTTAAGGAATCACATTGCGAAAGCATGGCGAATAGTTTTCTAAAAGTTAGAATTGTACTCAGATAATCCCAGAGTGAACGGAGCACAAATATTTACCAGAAACGGGATTCATTTCATATGAACCGCGGCATGCTTTGGAAGCGGAGCTTGTTATTTTAAAGAGTGAATCAGTTTCTGAAAGAGTTTCCCCTGGGCGCCCCAACAGCAGTAAGTGTCATTTTAGATTTCAATTTATCGAAGAATCGTAGGAGGCATACAGAAATTCAGATTTTGTGAAAAAAGGGCTTTAACTGAGAAGTTCTTACTTTATTTTTAGGTTCCCCGGGTATTTTACACTAGAATTACCAGAGCCTATGAAAAAACTTGTAGATACGTCCCACCTTAAATCGCTTCTTAAATCCTTTCACACCTCTCCGCCAACATCCTTTGTCCTCTAAATGTGCTGATAAAGAGAAGCTACAAGCAGCCAGCTATTCCATCCCCCCACCAATTTAGAACGTGCACAAACTTCTCTCAGCTCATGCCTTGATTGAGTATCTGGGAGTGAAGTGGAGTTTTAGAGTGGAAATAATAGATCGTTATAGTCGCTACTAGTAGATGACAAAATGTAGGCATACACTATATAATGTATGAAGCCTGAAGTCCAAATAGCAAAGAAACATTTTCACAAAAGGTTCAAATATAACACAACAATTG
Source organism: Polypterus senegalus (assembly GCF_016835505.1). Classification (NCBI taxonomy): domain Eukaryota; kingdom Metazoa; phylum Chordata; class Cladistia; order Polypteriformes; family Polypteridae; genus Polypterus; species Polypterus senegalus. The sequence goes on along the minus strand of NC_053161.1, from coordinate 189,553,061 downwards.
CACTTTTATTCAAAAATATATCTGCAGAAAAAAAAGCCGCCTTAACATGCGACATTGACAGCCACTTCTTATGATCGCCTCCGTGGTGCAATACAATCAGTTACTGACTGGAAATCAAAAGGTTGTGAGTTTGATCCTGCACCTCTCCATTTTAAGAAGTAAACTGCTCTTAGTCTTACTATTTTAGAATAAAAGCATACATTTGATTTCAGTCTGTAACAGCCGGTGTAATTTATGATCCTTGTAAAGGTTAGCTTTTTTGAATTTATTTTTCATTTTCTCAGCCGCGTTCAGAATCAATCCATTGAACCCCATCTAACACGGCTGTTTTCACATAAAGACGCGCTATAGCTCTGTAGTGTACCACGATGCATATTAACGCACCCCCTCCAAAGGGTTCTGACACACAGACGCTGGCGAAGCTGCCTTCTTCGTATCTCACTGTCACTTGCTTTTCTTTTTATTCAGTTTTATTGAGTGTTCCTGCCAGTCCCCCGCATGTCGCTGTATGCTGTTTCTTTGTACTCCAGGACATGCAGAGGAGAGAATAGTAAAGAGCAGTAAGTTCGGTGCTATATGCAATCATCAGACACTCCCCATCTGCCCGTTGTTTTGTTATTGTTATACTAAGGTTGTTATAATATTAATAATTGTGTCACTGTACCTGTTATTCATTTCTTTCAATGTATTTTTCATTCATTTTTCTGTGTAACATGCCATGCAGAGCTGAGCCAGCTTTAGCACAGGGTGTCACCTTTCAGAAGTGCTGCGCTGGCCAAAGCATGAGACAGACAGGAACAGCTGTGGTCATCCTAAAAGGCCTAGTGTTATATGATCTGATGGTCTGATTCTTAGCTCAGTTTGTCTACCTTGTTTGGCATGAGACCAGGAGGCTTTGGTCATGGGAATACAATATAAGGAACGCTGGAAACAGTCCAAGCTTTGAAGACCTGCGGGAGTGAAAGCATCGACTCCAATAACCGCCTCCGTTGTGACAGCAAAAAGCCATTTCTACATGACCAAGTCTCCGTGGGTCATAATGCAATGTGTCTGGTCTTTCCTGATCTATAGCAACGTAAAGCGCATTAAACAAGCTAAGTATATTCTGTCTTTTCTGTGACTTTGTCGCCGCCTATCGCCGAAAAGAGGGATATCGCCGTTATTATACATATTTAATTAAAGGGTTATTAAAACCGCCGCAATATAAAAGAACATATTTCCACGGAGCTAACACTCCCCGGAAACATAAATGGCGCGAGCAGGATTGTAGCGATATTTAATAACCAATATTAAATTCATAAATCATAATTTTATGATGCGAATCAATCTAAAACATACGCTTTGATTAATAGCGGAAGGGCGGGCTTAGCCTTCCTGGGTGGTCGCGCACAGTCTTGGACACCCGTGGCTGAGTTATTTAATAATTATACATCCCCAATTGCATGGCCTGAGTTAGAGGGAGCAGTGACTGCTTCCAATGTCCAACAGGCGGTAACAGCGCTCAGGCTGGAGCGACGGGGAAAAAAGGAACAACAGGCAGCTGGTGAGATCGGCTGGATTTTATTAACTGCAGTACGTGAGTTGGATCATAAACTGCAGGAGGTGATCATCGAATGCGGAGAACTTAGACAAGACATAGAAAACTTACAAGACAAACAACTGATAACTCGAGAATGCATGGAAAATGCAACGCCTCGGCGAACAGTGGGAAGCTAAATGTACTACACTAGCTGTCCGTTTAGTGCAGGCTAAGCGCCGTAAAAAAGGCAAAACACACCCCGTTTCCTCTTTTAAAGTACGAGCCATAATGCAAGGCGATTGGAATCCAGAAACGTGGGATGGCAATATATATAACTCAGATAGTGATGACGACATCTGGGAAGATGACGAAGGGGACGGAGAAGCGCTAACGGATAATAATGACACTCGTTCAATTATAGACGCGAGACCGGTCGTGCAAAATAAAGCAAAAGGGAACCCTGGTGGACAGCACAGGGTAACACGAACCGCACGCGATTTTACACAATCAGAGTTTCTAGACCTCGCAAACAATATAGACAGAAGCCAGGCGAGAACTTAATGCAGTGGATTTTACGTATGTGGGATGAAGGGGGTGATAGTTGTCAATTGACAGATACAGAGATCAAACATTTAGGCTCTATAACCACGAATCCGAAGTTAAGAAATGTTTACGAGGGGGACAGCATCAAGCGGTTGTATCAATAGTGGAATGGGTTGTAAATGCCGTGAAACACGCATATCCAGACGCGAGAGACGCGGAAGATATTGATAGATCGTGGCGTACAGCTTCTGAAGCAATTCAGCAGCTGCGAGAAATGGGTGTGCAGGCAGCTATTTATAAAGTTGCACCAGGAGGTGCGTTTACTGGCCCAGATAATGAAGCCTTCACTGCTGGCATGCGAAACCGTTTAATAAAAAATGCACCGCATCATTTAAAAGGGGCTCTATTATCTATGCTCGCCGGAGTTAATCAACAGACAGTATGGGATGTGGCCGCATTATTGGGCCAGTTAGATGAATTGGGAGCAACGGTATCGGCTGGGCAAAAACCAGTTAGAGCTATAGCAGGGCATACAATACAAAGAGTAAGCCGTTCAAAAATGGTGCGTGATCTGATAGAAGCAGGAATAAAGAAAACGGAAATCGATGGTAAACCAACAGGGGAAATTTTTCAGAAATGGCAAGCTATGCGAAAGTCTAAAAAGGACGAAGGCAGAATCCCTCCAACCGCACCGCCTAGTGAGGAGGAAACAAAATACTCGAACATAAACCAAAACGCTTTTTAACTTTCGAATGAGTGGCGTACACGTCCGACATATTGAGGAGAGGCAGGTCTCCTGCAGGCGGGAGGTACGGCTCATTCATGCAGGAGACCGACGCCCGTACGTCCCGCTAACTATTTACTGGGGTAAACGGAAAAAACCACATCAGGTTATGGCACTTATGGATACGGGGGCAGAAGTTACTTTAATTCACGGGAATCCACATAACTATTCCGGACCAATTGTTAATGTAAACGGATACGGAGGCTCAGATATCCAGGCGAAACTAATCACAGTACACTTAGCAATAGGAAAGTCACCCTCTTTTAAAGCTAAGGTGCTTGTCTCAGAATTGCCTGAATATATTCTGGGGATAGATATTCTTACAGGAAAGTCATTCCAAACAGAATGGGGAACATTTTCTTTTGGGATTCGTAATGTCATGTGTAGAATAGTAAAAGCAATAGTAAGAGGAAAGGCAAAATGGACCCCTTTAGAAATTCCAGTCCCTGACACACCTGTAAATTTAAAACAGTATCGTTTGCCAGGAGGTTTGCAAGAAATAGGAGAAACAGTGGAAGAGTTATTGCGGGTAGGAATTATTCGACCTGCAGTTAGCCCTTTCAATTCTCCAGTGTGGCCAGTCAGAAAACCGGATGGTTCATGGAGAATGACAATCGATTACAGAGGTCTAAATGCTAAAGCACCGCAATTGACTGCTGCAGTTCCTGATATTGTGACCATCATAGAAGACATCATGGCTAATGCAGGAGAGTGGCATGCTGTCATAGACCTGGCTAATGCGTTTTTCTCTATTCCAATTGCAACCCAAAGTCAAGATCAGTTTGCATTTACATGGAAGGACAGACAGTACACCTTTCAAGTACTGCCACAGGGATACCTACACAGCCCTACTTTGTGCCATGGACTTGTAGCAAGAGATCTGGCTACCTGCTCAGATTTGGAAAAGGTACGATGTTTCCATTATGTGGACGATATAATGTTAACTGGGGATGAAGCATCAGTAACAAAGGCATTGTCAGTTTTAATATCCCACATGGAGAGCAGAGGATGGGCTATCAATAAAGACAAAATCCAAGGACCCGCCAGAGAAGTTAAATTCTGGGCATGATGTGGTTTGGACCAGAAAACGAGTGCCCCAAAAAGTAATTGACTCTTTGCATAAATTAAAGGCACCAACTAACAAAAAAGAAGAAGCTCAATCCTTTGTGGGTTTAATGGGCTTTTGGAGAGCATTTGTGCCACATTTGGGACTAATTTTAAGACCTATACATGATGTTGTCAAGAAAAAGGCACAGTTTGAATGGACAGAAAAACAACAAGCTGCTTTTGAGGCAGCTAAAGAAGCTTTAGTCCAACACCAAGGACTGGGACCTTTAAAAGCTAATTTGCCTTTTGAACTGGAAGCCACAGAACAGAATAATATTGCACGTGGAGCCTTTGGCAAAACATAATCAAAACGTGTCCCATCGGCTTCTGGAGTCGACAACTGACAGGCTCACAGACTAAATATACACCACTTGAAAAGCAGCTTTCTACAGCATACTGGGCTCTTTTGCACACTGAAGACAGACAGGTCCTGCTCGGTAAAGCTACGCACTCACTTGCCCATTGCTGGGTGGGTTAGAGATAATGGCCTGGGAGCGAGAGCAGGCGCTGCCCAAAATCAGACTTTATGCAAGTGGAAATGGTATTTACAAGCCAGAGCTCACTTTGAAGGCAAAGACACGAGTGCCTTACAAGGGGCTATGGCCGGAGCTGTGATTTATGAAGATCCAGAGGACATACCACCTGTTGTGCCTGTAGTGGAGTCGCCCTTTAAAGAAGCCCAGCATACAGTCATTTGACACCAGCGCAACAGGAGAACAGCTGGTTCACAGACGGGTCAGCAACTATGGAAGGAGGAAAAAGGCTTTGGAGAGCAGTGGCTTATCAACCTCACACTGAGACCATCCTGAAGCAACAGGGGGAAGGGAAATCAAGCCAATGGGCTGAACTTATTGCTGTCGCTATGGCATTAACAGAAAATCAAAGCTTCCCTGTTGTTGTTTATACTGATAGCTGGGCAGTTTTCAGGACTAACAGTGTGGATCACAATGTGGAAAAGGACTGCTTGGACTATTCATGGGAGAGAACTGTGGGGTGGCACAGAACTGTGGGAGCAGCTTTGGACAATGGGCACAAGAGGGGAAACTCTCATTGGTCATGTGGATGCCCATGCCCCTCTGATATCCCTGAAGGCTTTATAACCAACAAGCTGATCTAATAGCTGCTGTTCGAGAAATCAACCTGGAAAAGCCTTGTAGCAAGTGAAGACCTGTGCACTTATGCTGAAGTAAATGTAATCGAGCCTTCCTTAATATCATTAGCAAGGTGGGCTCATGAAACATCAGGACACATGGGAACAGAAAAAACATATCAATGGTGTCATCAGCGATGTATTCCAGTCACTATTGATATTGTTAAACAAATAGTGAACAATTGCTCCACATGTACAGAAGTAAAACAATGGCCCCTACAGAAGAAGGCAACTGGTAAACTGAAGAGAGGAATGGGACCAGGACAAATTTGGCAGGTGGATTACATTGGGCCACTGCCACGAGAAAATAGACTATTATATGCTTTAACTGCAGTAGATACTTATTCTGGACTGTTACAAGCTTATCCATCAACAAGAGCTGACCAGAAAGCTACACTGAATGGACTGAGCCAGTTAATCCAAGCATATGGAGTGCCTGAAGAAATCCAAAGTGATCAAGGAAGCCACTTTGCTGGAAGAGACGTACAAGAGTGGGCTCAAGGAGCTGGCATTCAATGGACTCTGCATATCCCTTATCACCCACAGGCTGCAGGACTTATTGAGAGAATGAATGGCCTGTTGAAAGAACAAGTTAAAAAACTTACTGGGCATAATCATCTTAAAGGCTGGACTAAAGTTTAAAGCAAGCCTTATTTAATCTCAATAATCGTCCGTTGGCTGGGTCCACACCTTTTATGAGACATCAAAATGTCGGAGGAGAGCCACCTGTGTGTGCCCTCCGCCTGACAACAATTAGTCCACTGGCAAACAATGAATTAACTCCCACAGGGTTATTGGTTAGGGCACCTAAATCACTTACAATCAAATTAAACTCATCAGAAAACTCAGCTTGGGTATAACAGGTCAGTGGCCAAAGGAATGGGAGGTGAGAATAAATTGAAATGCTTGTAACAGATGCATGTTTAACAGGACATTAGAGATCTGTGTAAATGAATGGTATTTAGCTTAGAAAATCAAGGCAGTAAAGACATACACATAGCTGAAGGACAGGCCATATGTAAATTGCACATAGACAAAGTCACACCTGTTTCAGTCAGTATTGCGCAGTTTAAAGGAGAAATTGGAGGGAAGGTATGGGTTTTAACCCAGGGCAAAAGCCAGGGCAGGAGAAATAATAGCTGCAGGACCAGGAGACACTAGAATGGTTCTTTTAACGGGCTCTCAGTCGCCCCTCTGCTTTCCCTTACACAGATTATCCTCACGTGTGGAATAATCGGGATAGATGGTTTCTGGACCGGATGGAGCGATGCACCCCTATAACAAAGTCATTTGGGCTGCTGCTACGCCAGAAATGGAAAGGCATGTAACCTTGAACTTCACCCTTACCAAGAACTGTACCTGGCAGTTACGAGACAAGACATCTACGCCTCCATTTCACATGAAACTGGAATATCCTGACCTGTTACCTTTACCTGTGAGGACCTATGAAGACACTGAAATAACTGTGACTGTGCATAATAACGCATCTGTCTGGATGGCTATGATGAACTGTAAACCGGATTCCAATGGACTATCATGTTGGACTATTGAAGGGGGGCAACAAATGACTGCAATAGCAACACCTGAAAATGATGTAATATTATATGTGTTTAAACAGGAAGCAACAACAAATGTAAACGTACCAGTAATGTTATGGGAAATTCATAAGACTAGGAGAGGGAATGGTTATCCATTTGATGCAACATTACTGAGACAAATGAAGGGTTGTAAAAAAGCTAGGATAGCTCATAAAATAATTACTGTAGCACTTAACATTAATGTTAGTGGGTTTGATATAAAACGTCACGAGTTTCCAAGAAAAGAACACATATTACCACGCAGTACAGGTGCAACATATAATTGTAGAAATATACAATCCTATGGCCTCCTCATAAGGTAGAAATAAAACAAGGCCAAAACGAGACATGTGGGGAGCTATAGGAACTGGATTAGGTATAGGAGGTTTAGGTTTAGGATCTCTTAATACTGCTGATATAGCAGCAATATATCACAAAATATCATCTATTGGTGTGAAACAAGCCAATAGTTTGCAAACTTTGGCTCATTGGGGGCCTGAGTTGGCAGACAGGCATATACAGGAGTTGCTAGTATGGAAGGCCCACCATGGGTGGTTAAATGAGTCCTTATGGACTGGTTTACAAAGTCAATGGGCCATAGATGAAGAATCAGCTTGCTATTTAAAACAGATTATTGCCATACAGCAGTATTTAAATTTTAAGACAGATTGGGGCTTAAAAAACCCCCAACATTGGAAAAAAGAATTAAAATTACCAGCAGACTGGTGGTTGCAGCCTAAGTCCTTCATGTGCGAAGAATCAATATGCCAAGCTGTATTTCAGGTAGCAACCACTGTTGAAGAAGACAATGTTTGGTGTCCGTTTCATGTTTTACCTGTGTTACTAGGAGGAACATGGTGGACACCCATAGTAGATAGACACTGGATAGACTTAAATAATAATACTGTTGAACCTGCCTTTTGTTATAACTGGCAAGAAGGGTTCGTATGTCAAAGGGTGGGTACATTGCCACACCCCTGTTTGCATCCTTTAGCTGGGACTGTTATTGGCGCCAAATAGCAGTAAACTCCACTGAAGTGTTTCAAACTGATACCACTTCTGCATGTGCAGTGACAGTAAATAACATCACTTGGAGTGATGGTACCTACTACGAGGGCCCAGGGGTATCCTGTCGCACCAATGTGAGTAATATACGAGATGACTATTATGGAAGAACCTACATGTTAACTACATGGGAGAATATACATTGGGAAGCAGAAGCTAACCCATCTCTGGATTTACATTTGCCTACGAAATAGAACTACCTAAATATAAAGCGATTTTAGAGCATGCTAAACAATATGAACATCTTTTAATGTAACGTTACATAAAGCAAGGGACCTACTAGTAAGATTGAAAACAGATGAAACAAAAGTAATTACCTCTGCAGAAGAAATTGAAGAAATATCTACACATCACTGGTGGGACTTTTTCACTAAGTGGTCACCATCAAGTAATACTATGGTAAATGTACTTGTTCATCCAATTGTGCTGTTAATTATTATTATTTTCATTTTTACCATTACCAATATTTACTTACATTTGCGTATTAGACGGGTAAAGCAGGAGCTAGACCGACACCACACCCCGACGTTACAAGCATTCTTGAGGAGCTGTTTACATTGTGAAGGGGGATTGAGTACCTTTTGCTTTGTGAATAAGATTCTCAGGGATTGTTTTGTCACAGATCCAGTGACAAAGGGTGGTCTGTTATACTAAGGTTGTTATAATATTAATAATTGTGTCACTGTACCTGTTATTCATTTCTTTCAATGTATTTTTCATTCATTTTTCTGTGTAAAATGCCATGCAGAGCTGAGCCAGCTTTAGCACAGGGTGTCACCTTTCAGAAGTGCTGCGCTGGCCAAAGCATGAGACAGACAGGAACAGCTGTGGTCATCCTAAAAGGCCTAGTGTTATATGATCTGATGGTCTGATTCTTAGCTCAGTTTGTCTACCTTGTTTGGCATGAGACCAGGAGGCTTTGGTCATGGGAATACAATATAAGGAACGCTGGAAACAGTCCAAGCTTTGAAGACCTGCGGGAGTGAAAGCATCGACTCCAATAACCGCCTCCGTTGTGACAGCAAAAAAGCCATTTCTACATGACCAAGTCTCCGTGGGTCATAATGCAATGTGTCTGGTCTTTCCCTGATCTATAGCAACGTAAGCGCATTAAACAAGCTAAGTATATTCTGTCTTTTCTGTGACTTTGTCGCCTATCAAAAGAGGGATATCGCCGTTATTATACATATTTAATTAAAGGGTTATTAAAACCGCCGCAATATAAAGAACACATTTCCACGGAGCTAACACTCCGCCGGAAACAGTTATACTTTTCAATACTTTTTATACTGCTCAAACGGCATGCTCAAAAAATACACGTGTAATGCCACGAAAACTGCACGCAGACACTTCATTTCGCAAACAAAACAAGTGCACTTTTATTCAAGACTACCTGTATAACTGAAGAAAAAAGAAAGCAAGTTACAGTAGGCGATTGATACGACAGCTTGCATGGTGCAATGCTAAGAAGTGTTGATTTTCATTCCGTGCTATATAAAATCATCACATTCAAATATTAACAGTTCCTACACACCCAAGGACCGTCCTTCCTACATTTACGACACGTGTACTTGTTGCAGTGCACACACCTCTCTGTGCTATGGTCGTGGTACACTGCAGAGCTATAGCGTGTCTTTAGTGAAAACAGCCGTGTCAGATGGGGTTGTATGGATTGATTCTGAATGCGACTGAGAGAATGAAAAGTGAATTAAAAAAAAAAAAAGGCTAACCTTCACAAGGATCATAAATTGCGCCGGCTGTTACAGACTGAAATCAAATGTATGCTTTTATTCTAAAATAGTAAGACTAAGAGCAGTTTACTTCTCAAAATGGAGTAGTGCAGAATCGAACTCACAACCTTTTGATTCCAAGGCAAGAACTGATTCTATTACACCATGGAGGAAGCTATAATAACCTGCTGCCAATGTCGCATGTTAAGGCGGCTTTTTGTTTTTGCAGTTATATTTTGGAATAAAAGTGCAATTGTTGTGTTATATTTGAACCTTTTATGAAAATGTTTCTTTGCTACTTGGACTTCAGGCTTTATACATTATATAGTTTATGCCTACATTTTGTCATCTACTACTAGAATATAAAAAAACGTTTCTGTTTTAACAATGTGTTGACACATTGTGTTGATTACTGTAGAAACGGAACAGACATGAAATGCGTGTGTTTAAAATAACGATCTATTATTTCCACTCTAAAACTCCACTTCACTCCCTGATACTCAATGAAGGCATGAGCTGAGAGAAGTTTGTGCACGTTCTAAATTGGTGGGGGGATGGAATAGCCGGTTGCTCCAAGCTTCTCTTTATCAGCACACTTAGAAGACAAAGGGCGCTGGCGGAGAGGTGTGAAGGGATTTAAGAAGCAGTTTAAGTTGGGACGGAATTACGAGTTTTTTCGTAGGATCTGGTAATTCTAGTGTTAAGGCGTTTTTTTTTCTGCAGCTATATTTTTGAATAAAAGCGCAATTGTTGTGTTATATTTGTACCTTTTGTGAAAATGTTTCTTTGATATTTGGACTTCATACATTATATAGTTTATGCCTACATTTTGTCATCTAATACTAGAATATAAAAAACGTTTCTGTTTTAACATCGTGTTAACACAGATTACTGTAGAAACGGAACAGACATGAAATGTGTGTGTTCCAAATAACGATCTATTATTTCCACTCTAAAACTCCACTTCACTCCCAGATACTCAATGAAGGCATGGGCTTGGAGAAGTTTGTGCACGTTCAAAATTGGTGGGGGGATGGAATAGCCGGCTGCTTGTAGCTTCTCTTTATCAGCACATTTAGAGGACAAAGGATGCTGGCGGAGAGGTATGAAGGGATTTAAGAAGCGATTTAAGGTGGGATGTATCTACGAGTTTTTTCGTAGGCTTTGGTAATTCTAGTGTTAAACGCAAGTATTGGATGAGTGAGAAAATCTAGCCCTGTACCACAACTGGCAGAATCTACAAACACCTCTGCACTCTTAGAGCAGTGTTCAACATTCTTCAGCGGCCTCTGAGAGCGGCGTTCAGTATTCTCCAGCGCCCTCTAATTCTAGCCGCCATTCATCCATCCGAAGGAACCCTGTGATGGCAACGCTTCACTTTGACCTTGGATCTCGACATAGAATTCATTATTCACCCCAATATTCCCTTCGTCCTGAACAGCAGCGGAGACATCGAAAAAGACTGGAGCAGCTGACTGAACAACTTCACCGATTACTGGTGCAATTTGTAGAATTAGAGGCTTCTGTGTATAACTCCATACCCGAAATGTGTTTATACTTGATGTATATGTATGCATTTTACATCCGTCTAATCCAAAATTAAAGGAAAAGTTTTCATGATAAATAACATAAAATAAAATAATTGCAAATTATTATTATTATTATTATTATTATTATTATTATTATTATTATTATTATTATTATTATTATTATTATTATTATATTCTGGGTTCATAATTGCAAATTATTATATTATTATATTCTGTGTCATTAATTGTAGCCTTTAATTAAGTTTAGGTCATGCCTGAAAGCATTTCTAGCGGCAGCAGCGTCACCGGCAGAGACAGCAGCGGCAGTGATACAGACAGTGTGTGTGAATATTCTGGAGGGCATAATGGTAGGAAAAGACCGTCCAGTGAAAACCTGAGACTGTTAAAATAGATGTCTGATAACATAGAATATTCTATAAAGCCCCCTAAAATCCCCACCCCTCCATGATCTCCTTAAATTGTTCAATCACCACACCCGGTGACACATCTGATCAACAATTTTGAACTCATTAATAATGCGCTCCAGGTTCTAATTCTGATGAAATAGCCATGGTTAACGCTCTGTTGGAGCTTTTGAAGAATACCTCTTCTGAGCCTGGAACATCTTCATGCCCTTCACAACAACCTAATGCCTTAGACATGAATGTAAAACCCTTAAAAAGATCTACCTCGGGAGTGTCAGGGGACTCAAGCTCCTCCAGTGCAAGCAGATCCCCACTTCATCACTTCCCCGTCAGCGACACGGTAATACAGCCTTCTACCTCAGGGTGCAGCAAGGCCCATCTTCAGCACTCGCCTGATGATGCCTTAACAGGGTCGGATAATTCAATTCCTCAGACAGGCTCCAGAGTGACTAATCCGTCCGGGGTAGACTCAAGTCTCGAAGCCAACTCTCCACAGCCATCTACCTTGCATACCGCCAATCCTTCATCTCCAGATTCATCAGTAAGATCACCGCAGCCCTCCACTTCTATAACGGAGCGTCCAAAATTTAACAATATCGAGATTAGACACAGCTTAAATTTTTCTGAGGCCTACACACTTGATTCATTCGCCAACATTTTTAATCATATACACAAGACCCTTCAGCAAATATTAGACAGTTTGAATCCTAAGGATCCAGTGCAGTTATAATTATGTGCCGAATCTCTCAACCCCAGTGTTTTTTCCCTAACCCCCATAGGTATGCTTTCTGTGGTGGAATTTTTTAATTAAATTAAATTACTTCTCCAGAGTCACGCTACTATTTTAGCCGATTCCAGTCTAATTGTTCCGGTAGTGAGAGTTCCATCTGGTGGCGGGGCTCCTAGGCGTAAAGTCTGTACCCTTTTCAACGATATAGTCGTTCAAAAGAAGGGGTTTGCTGGCTGTATTAAATGCTAAGTTCAGAAACAATCAGAAATTGTGTGAACAAGAGGCTCGTCGCTTGCACTTCAGGGTCAGATTATCAATGGATCAGAAAGTAATGTTTTCAGATGTTGAAAAGTTTGAGAGGTTAATGGGAATTAAAATTATTGTCTGGTACCGGGAACCAAACACTAATGCTCTATTAAAATTTGAAGCGTCCCGTGCCAGAAAAACAAAGACGGCTTTCCTGTTTTTTGCACCATGAACATTATTAAGGAATTTTGAATCTAAAAGGCTTTCTGGGATTTTCCTACATCTGTGATTTCTGCTATACAGGGTATTCTAATCCGTCATGACATAATTGTGAGCAGCACTGTGACGTCTGTTTATCTACAGACTTTCAAAGGGTTGACGGGGAGGTTTTTTGATGTTCCAATTGCCATCATTTCTGTCGATCAAGGTTTTGCTTCAAACTCCACCGAATGCGCAAATTGAATGAAAAGACGCGCAAGTCTTAAAGTATCTGCGACGTCCATAAAGTCTGCCCTCTCTGCAAATGGAAATACAGCTTGAAAGCCGATTCAAAACCTCACAAGTGTCGACCCAAACACTGTCGCGTTTGTAGAGCGGTCATGAAAGAACAAGATGAAAATCATCAGTGTTTTATTCAAAGCTTACCGCAAAGACTGATCCACGAAAAGTACGCGTTCTATGATTTTGAGTGACGGAATCCACATCCCCAATTACATCCACTGCATGCATTGGAATGGTCAATCGTGGAGTCGGGCCGGGGAGGATTGCGTCACAAAGTTCTTCCACAGATATCGATGTCCGAAAAACCAAGAGTACACGTTCATAGCTCACAATTCTAAGGGTATGATGGTTATTTCCTAATGAAATATCTCGTTGAGAGTGGGCAAACTCCAATTGTTACAGCTCAGGGTTGTAAACTAATGTGTTTTATAGAAGAAGATTATGACTTGAGATTTATCGACTTGTTGAGCTTCTAGCCCATGAAATTGAGCAGTATGCCCAAAGCCCTGGGATTCCAGGTTCAAAATGGGTACTTTCCCATTTCTTTAACACCGCTGAAAATCAAAATTATATCGGGCCGTACCCCAAGCCTAAATATTACGGCATTCAACACATGATGAGCCAAGAAAGAGAGGAATTTTTGTCTTGGTACGAATCGATTAAAAGCGGTACCTTTAACTTTAGATGAGAAATGGCTTATTATTGTAGAAATGACGTGGTTATTTTGAGAACAACCTGCATGAAATTTAGAGAGGAAGTGCTCAGGATCGGTAATATTCCTTTTCAGTGTATGACGTTAGCTTCTCTCTGCTTGTCCATGTACAGACAAAATTGCATGCCTGATAATGCGATTGGAATAATTCCGAGCGATCGTTACAAAAGCACTCATAAAACCTATTCTAATGCTTCTATTCAATGGCTGATGTTTCTTTCCGAGAAGGAAAAAATAAACATTCGACATGCCCTGAATCACGGTGAAGTAAAGATGGGTTCCTTTTATCTAAATGGTTACGCCAAAGTTCAGGGTGTCCCGATGGCCTTTGAGTTTGCTGGCTGCTTTTATCATGGCTGCCCAGAATGCTACGAGGTGCAAGCTAAACATCCTCTCACGGGGGTGCCTTATGCCGATTTGTTTAAAATGTTTGACGACAAACTGAAGAAATTGTATGAAAAATGTAATCTGATGGTTAGAGTGATTTGGGAACATCAGTAGGAATGCATGAAGAAAGAGGACTCGGAGTTTCAGGATTTCTTAAGGCACTTTGAGTTTCCTGAACCTATCAATCTCCGAGATGCCCTGTATGGATGGCGCACCAGCGCTATCAAATTATATCGCAAGGTTCAAGGCGACGAGCAAATGCATTATTACAATTTTACAAGTCTGTACCCTTACGCCAACAAAACAAAAACCTACCCGATAGGCCAGCCGACCTTAGTTTTTGAGGAGTTTACCGATCTTAATCGTTACTCGGGCTTGTTAAAATCATCATGCTAGCCCTGCGCAATCTGTATTTTCCGGTCCTCCCTTTAAGAATTTGCGGTAAATTGATGTTCACTCTGGGCCGACGTGTGCAGAAACCCAAACATCCACCGGGCACAATGATCGAAAAGGTCTTTAACAGGAACCTGGTGCATTTGAAATACTAAATCCTTAGATAAAGGGTACAGAGTTTTAAAAACACATGAGATATGGCACTACGAACAGAGCACCACCAATTTTTTTTCCGATTACATCAAAATCCATCTGAAAGGCAAACAGGAAGCCTTTGGGTGGCCCTCGTGGGCTCAGGACGAGGCATCCCTGGCGGTATGTTCATGACTATTTCCTAAAGAAGATGTATTATTGGAGAATGAAAACATTGCCTCCAACCCAAGAGACAGATTTCCAAGTTATTTCTGAATTCTCTTTTGGGAAAATTTGGTTAGAAGCCTAACCAACTGACCACGACATTTGTTAAACACACCCAAGAATTCTTTGATTACCTGTTTTTTTCAGCGACAAAATCGATCAAGTGCAGTGGAGGTATGCGGATGACAGATACGTTCTACCCGGCCCCGTCAATGTGGTGATCGCCGCTTTTACAACGACCTATGCCCGTCTAGAATTGTACGATTTGCTGGAGCATTTAGGGCCAAGGATTCTGTATCATGATACAGATTCTGTTATTTTCACAGCTTCACCCAGCCACTCGGGGACTATTTAGGGGAACTCACCAGCGAACTAGATCCTGATGACTTCATAGTAGAGTTTGTTGCTGGGGGTCCAAAAACGTACGCATATAAAACGTTTAAAGGTAAGGTCTGCATGAAGGTAAAGGGCATTAATCTCAATCACGAAACAGCTCAAGCTTTAATGGATCCAGTGCATAGTTTTGTAGAACACGATCTCACGAAAGAAATAATGGTTCATGGCACCCAGATTCATAGGAACAAAAAGAACCTGACGTTGCAAAATCATCCACTCAGTAAAAGATTCAGAGTGCTGTACAACAAAAGGGTTCTTTTGCCCGATTTTACATCTCTCCCCTATGGATACTAAAGAGGGTTTGATGTTAGACTTCAGCATCCGTTCTCAAAAATAGTGTCGGGACCCTCTTGTTCGAGAAAATCGCATTATGTGAAAAAGCTTTCGGAGCACGCGGACCCTGTGCTTTCTCGTCGCCCCGACAATATAGTCTGGTTTTACAGCTGCTGGCAGCCTCTGTACGATGAGCTGCTAGCCCAATTTCCCAAAATCATATTTTTGGTGAGATTACCCGTCTCCTTAAGCGACGATTAACTACTGCCGTCTGACCATGTTAACTTGGTGATCGTCGATGATTTGATGGAACAGGCAAGTCATAGCAAAGAGATAGAGAGGGCCTTCACAAAATATACTCACCACAGGAATTTGTCCATCATTTACTTGGTCCAAAATAAATTTTTTCAAGGCAAGAAAAGTAGAATGATAAACCTGAATGCCAATTACATTACTCTCTTTAAAAATCCTCAAGATAAACTGCAAATTACCAATTTAACGTGTCAAATTCACCCTGGGAGGGTTACATTTTTCTTGGAGGCCTTTGAGGATGCTACAAGGCAACCTTACGGTTATCTGTTGGTGGATCTGAAAGCCCATACGCCTGACAAATTTCATTTATGTACCGGTTTGTTTCTTCCCGACTGGCCTGCGGCGTACGTCGTGAAAAAATAAAGACGGGCCATTTTCCAAGTATTTGAGAAAGAGCCGGCATGTCATGCAGAATAAAAAGAAATCTCCCTCTGCTCAAGACCCTACATGGGGTCTCCTGTCGTTGAAGAAAAGCGGTGCTGAGAGATGCTCCGGACGATTTAATTTACACTCTGTCAGAAATAGCTCTCAATACTTTAAAAGGCCGCATTCCCCTGATGTCCAAACAGTTCAAGTTGCTGAAGAAGCATCGTTGCACCGTTAAAAAACTCGATAAATAAACTTACCGCTAAAAAGAAAAAAGCCCTTTTAAATCAGAAAGGGGGATTTCTCGGAGCCCTACTAAGCGCCATCAATCCTTTCATTTCTAGTTTAATAGTGTTGAGAGTATAAATATGGAATACACGCACAAGATGTACCTGGTGCTTCAACAGCAAATGGTTCAATGGCAACAGAAAGCCCCAACTTTCACATACCTTTTAAGCACTACAGAAAGTGAGCTGGACAAACAAATGAAAGTCATACTCGAATGTAGTGACTTGAGCGCAGAGGAAAAAGTTAAACATTATACAAACATCTTGCAAAGATACTTGACCTTTGTGAAAAAAGCGGATAAAGAAACCGGGTCTCTGATGCTATTGCTGCCTGCTGAGAGCAAGGAGGAACCGCTGGGGGCTCTCAAAGAGCATCCTAGTACCACCGAAAGACCGTGTGTACGACAAGATTTTGAAAAATGCGGCGGATAAAGCAAAGAAATACACCAAAATTATTTTACAGAAAATGTCGTAAAACCCTGATACAACTTACTGTAATGGCTTGGGAAAGTTTGTGCTTTGTGGAGAACTGTTACAAATATGATCGATCTAATGCAGAACTTGACTGCTTGGCACAACATACCGTCCTCTCGGAGACCTAGGGTTTGGAAAGAATTTGTTAAGGCCCTGGCTGGTTTGAAACATTCTGGTCTCTGCCATAACAAACACAACACGAGAGAACTTCTAGACAGCTTCAAACCTTCTGCTCCAGAGGGGACCGCTGCCTCTATCGCTGCCACTGCCTCGGCCTCTGCTGCTGCTTCCGATACACCTGTTGGCAAGAAAACCAAATCTCGCAAAAAGAATAAATGGATTCCTTATTGAAATGTAATTATATTTTTGTTTAATAAAATATCACATTTGATTATACAGACCATCTATTCTTTATTAAGATAATTACAGGTCGTAGAACTTTGCATATAGGGGTTATCCTGAAAACCTCTAGAAGTATTCTTAGACAAGGTACTGACAAAATTTTCAACCATATAATCGTTCTTGGCGACCTCATACAGGTTCATAAGAGTTTATAAGAGCGTCCTTTTCCTCTGTGATGCAGGAAAAAATACAGTGTTGTCCACAGACGCTGGAAAACCAGCTTTGAAGCTTGCGGGTATGGTGAATAATTTCTTTACAGTTTCTGTTTAAAAAGCTGTATATTTCCTCAGGAAAATAGATAAAATCTGGTGTGGAACAGTAGGAATCGAAAAATTCTCCAGTTCCATCTTCTCTCAGATGTATCGCCAGTGATCTCTGGGTTGATTTTGATGGTGAGTGTTGACGATGATCATGGCCGGGAGATCCGTAAGTGTTTTTTCAGGCAGTTCACCGCACGCTAATACTCCATAAAACTGTTTTTCTGTGTACGGATTACTGGACATGAGTTTGTTGATCTGCAGGGTGTTCATGCTTTTTTAGCAATCATAAAGGATGTTTCTTCTCTGGTTTGTTTCAATAATGTTGTCAAAGACGGCGTACACTATTAGATTCACAGTATGGGGTAAGGACTGTCAAAAGCGTATTTCAAATCTCATGTTCCCCGTTTTAACCAAGGAGAAATGGTCTCCACATTCTTGATCAGGTGTCAAATCAAAGTCAAACAGGGTGTATCCCCGGGAGAAGTCAGAACGGCTGATGGCTAGAGGCTGGTCTTTCAAATGCTTTCCGGAGGCCAACACGAGGTTGTAATATTCTCGAGCTGTGTTGTCATTAGCAAAATTGGGCTGAAAGGGCTTGGTTGGAATCTGCTCTTCGTCCAAATACAAGGCCAGGAACTCCACCTTGTTATGTTTTAAATTGAAGGGGTTTCTGACATAATCCCCCGAAAAGGCCTCATTATCCACTATGACCACGTACTTGGGCAGCTGTCCCAAGAACAAGTTCTCCTGATTGCTCACTCGTATCCCTGCTGGCATATTGAGAACTTTCATATTCACTCTTTCCATGGGGTACTTGGCATTGGCGGTTGTGAGAGCGTGGACGTGCCCTAATTTCACCACCGCCAAAACTTTAACTTTCTTGACAAAAAGGGCAGCGGATAAAATGTTTACTTTGTAACGCTCGGCATCTCCGAACATCAGACAGAATTCATTTTTGCTCTGTACCATTTTTATTCTTACGTCAACCCCATTTAGAATTAATTTTTCTTGAATAAATAGGTCGGAATGAATAGGCCGTGGAGTTCTACTGTTTTACCCTGTGCTGTATAACTGTTTCTTTTTTTTACACCCTCCTTTGGGCAGTCCAAGGCGGTGTTTTCATGTTCGTTGGCCATGTCTTTGTAAAAAAGACCCGATGCCAATTGGAATCTGAGAGTTTCATTGCTGTAATTTAGCAGGCCCTCAAAAAGGGCCCTGTACGGGTAAAGGCTGGAACTCTCTGATATTAAGCAGTCTACGAGGGTCACATCCACTTGTGAAAATAAAGAGGCTATCGGATAATTAACAAAGGCTACCTTGGCCACGGGGGTCGGATTAGGTCCGTCGGCATTGACGATTTTGCATCGGACATGTAGAAGTCTGTTATTCAGATCCAAGTAATCTTCACCGTTCCCAGAGATCAGAAACTCTAGCAGTGCGATTTCAGATAGAGCTGAGACAGGCGGTACATCGACGTAGATGCTTTTTTCTATGCTAGTCTGAGTATAGGGTACCGTAAACAAATCCAATTCGGATTGCACACACTCCTAGAATTCTCCCCAACTGTCCACTGACATAAAGAGTTTCACCCTTCACGGATAGAATCTTCATTCCAGGGCGTTGTAGTGGAATCTCACGGTGTTTTCCGGTATCGGTAAGCCTGAAGAACCAACCTCGATGGCTTTGGGTTCTTTTGCCACCGCTTCATTCACCTTGGAGATCACTTTCTCGAGGCTAGAGTAATAGCCTGCAGGAATAATATAAAACCTGGTTAATCACGGAGACACCACAATAAACTCGTTATATGGTTTGTCTAGGATGTTCCTAGTGTGAGGATACTGGATTTCGGCCAAACCAACTTCCCAGGGGCCCTGTAGTTCGATGGGGGCATCTAATTTGATGGTAAACTCGGCGATGGTATTGTTAGGAAAAACATCCCGGGAAGAATTGCTGGGAAGAACGACGTAAAAACTTTTTCTCTCCATTGTGAACACCCTGTGAATGAAGTATTATTTTTCATTCTCAGTATTTAACATCTTGCACGTAGCTTTCAGGTATCCAACTGTTAAACTTTTCGGGCCATCCGAGCCATTTCATCAAAATATGTTTTTTTCTATGGATATTTTTTTTCACCAAAATCTTTTCAATCCTGAAAACGTCCGGCCCTCGAATCGTTTGTAACTCTGCGTCGTAAAAGGAGCCTATAATGTCTTCGCCGTCATAATCGTTGAGCTTGTAGACAGGCGGATCCCTACGGACTAGTTCAGAAACGGTAAATGCCTCATCTGAAAAGGTTTGTTCATATCCTTTGGTAAAAGGATTCCAGGATTTCGACACTCTCACTGTATCACCGACTTTGAATTTATATTTTGGGTTTCTTTTGAGTTTAGTTAGGCCGTATAAGGTTTTATAGACTTTCAAAGAATTGGAACTATTCACCTCGGCAGGGGCCATTTTTATGCCTCGGTGATAGCTCAGATTATAAGATTTCACCAAGTCCTGTAGCCCTTGCAGATAGGACAGGGTATTCCATGGAGCTGAAATAACGCCACATTTTGGTCATCAGAGTTCAGCTGAATCTTTCCACCACCAAAGCCTTTAATTCACTAGCGGTGGTAAAATGTTTAATCCCGTGTTTATGGAGCAGGCTTTGAAATTCCCGATTGAGAAACTCTTTACCGCTATCGGTCTGAAGTTTGACGGGAACTCTACCTTCCTCCAAAATTTCTCGAAAAGCCCTTGTTACTTCTTTACCCATTTTGTTTTTCAGCACCCTGACCCAGACATATTTAGAAAGAATATCTATACTGTACATGTCAGCAGATACTTGTAGCCTTGGTTACACTCTGACAGGTTTGTCATTTCCGCCTGATCAATCTGCCATTGCCCATCTATATTGGAAACATACACTTTATTCCTTTTAAAATGGATTCTGGCAGGCTTATGGATCATGTAGGTGTATTGCCCCGATAACCAGTCGGACACCTCTTGGTCCCCAATATGGTGACCCACGTGCAAGAGAGCTCTTTTCAATGAGTCTTTACCCCTCATGGCCCCGGAATTCTCAGAGTTATAATATGTTTTTTCCAAGACCTGCTCCATCGCCGGTGATAAAACAGACACTGACAACACTTAAACATATAGAAAACATTTATTTAAGAGTCTGAATTGTTCAGACAGGTACTGCTTCAGGTTCAGAATTACCCACCAGGTCTATCATATCATCAAATTCCAGGTCTTATTTAGTTCACACATTCATACTACCTTCATGATTAAGATTACGCTTACAAAACCCACTTGCCACATGGCGTGTTACAGAGTAGGAGTATTCATCCATTTCAAAAAATGATTGCATTACAGTATCATAAATAGAGCTGGTATTTTCAAATTCATCCACAGTCTTTTCAACCACTGTGTCTATTTTGGGAATCGGCAATACAGTAGAATATTATAATACCCCAAAACTTTCACCGGCAATTGTTTCAGCCAAGACTTACGGAAAGTCTTCAGAATCTTCTGAAAACAACCTTGTCGGTAGGCGATTTCAGGTTCAAAGAGGCAGGTATGTCTTCTCTGGCTGGGATGATCTATCTTGCAGCCTTGACATGCTTTTTTCAGGTAGTAGTGGACAATAATGTCCAGCAGAGACGTCATCAGCCCTTTAACAAGTTGCAGGGGTTTCAGGCAGCACACCATCTGGGCAATCCATATCTGTCTCAGACAGGCCGAACAACATCAGTTCCTGCAGAACTTGTCTGTTCACCCACGGTTGTCCTGGAGCTAGGTAAGAGGTATCCGTCTGAGCACCATTAGTGGAGACGGCGTTATCCGTCTGAGCACCATTAGCGGGGATGGGGTTATCCGTCTGTTCATCATCAACGGTGACAGGGTAAGACCACCCCGGACCTCGAGAATGGAATCCACAGTCTGGCTGAAGGTCTCTTGACCAGAGACTGTAATCAGGTTGTATATTAAAATACCGGAGGTCATATTCTTGGTGATCTTGAAGGACATCCATCCAGACTGAGTTATAGAATTGGTAAGATTCAGGCCTTGAAGGAGGGGGCAGGCATCCATCAAAAGGCCCTTGACAGTTTCCTGGGACAAACGGTTTCAAGGAAGGGTCAGATTAATGCTGTCATCCAAAAGAGGTGGGGTTTAAGGTCATAAATCATTTTGACAGAAGCCGCATGCATATAACGAGCACCATTAGCAGAGACGGTGTTATCCGTCTGAGCACCATTAGCGGGGATGGGGTTATCCGTCTGATCATCATCAGTGGAGACAGGGTAAGACCACCCCGGACCTGGAGGATGGAATCCACAGTCTGGCTGAAGGTCTCTTGACCAGAGACTGTAATCAGGTCGTATATTAAAATACCGGAGGTCATATTCTTGGTGATCTTGAAGGACATCCATCCAGACTGAGTTATAGAATTGGTAAGATTCAGGCCTTGAAGGAGGGGGCAGGCATCCATCAAAAGGCCCTTGACAGTTTCCTGGGACAAACGGTTTCAAGGAAGGGTCAGATTAATGCTGTCATCCAAAAGAGGTGGGGTTTAAGGTCATAAATCATTTTGACAGAAGCCGCATGCATATAACGAGCACCATTAGCAGAGACGGTGTTATCCGTCTGAGCACCATTAGCGGGGATGGGGTTATCCGTCTGATGATCATCAGTGGAGACAGGGTAAGACCACCCCGGACCTGGAGGATGGAATCCACAGTCTGGCTGAAGGTCTCTTGACCAGAGACTGTAATCAGGTCGTATATTAAAATACCGGAGGTCATATTCTTGGTGATCTTGAAGGACATCCATCCAGACCGAGTTATAGAATTGGTAAGATTCAGGCCTTGAAGGAGGGGGCAGACATCCATCAAAAGGCCCTTGACAGTTTCCTGGGACAAACGGTTTCAAGGAAGGGTCAGATTAATGCTGTCATCCAAAAGAGGTGGGGCTTAAGGTCATACATCATT
Organism: Polypterus senegalus; assembly: GCF_016835505.1. Taxonomy (NCBI): domain Eukaryota; kingdom Metazoa; phylum Chordata; class Cladistia; order Polypteriformes; family Polypteridae; genus Polypterus; species Polypterus senegalus. Next base: position 189,530,560 of record NC_053161.1, on the reverse strand, counting down.
TTGACAGAAGCCGCATGCATATAACTACTCATGTAGCTTCATTTCTGTTAATCCTGAGGCACATTGGGCTGTAATAAGAGGGACCCCTGTGGTCATATGGACACTTTAAAGGAGTTGTGGTGACCGTCCAGTAGAAACATTGAAGGAATGTACAGGTGGCCAGTAAATCACAACGAGAAGACATTTGGAATTGTGGACATGGTGAGCGATTTTTAAGATCTTTCCTGCTAGATGAGCACATCCTCACTGTTACAGTGTACTGGAATTTTATATCTAGAAAACAAAACATGGACGATACGTAATAAATATGAACAGAATAACGAATAAGAGTAAAGAGGGCACAAATGTGCAGGGAATTCATCACATTTATGAAATGTAAAGAGCAGAGGTGATCTTGAGAGATTTTAAATGAATCCATGTCATGTTTGTGATGTTCAATTCTAAAACTGTTCAACGTTTATTCATGTGATGTGGGCTTTGAAGATACAAATCCGCATGGTAAACTACAAGCACATTGTAAACAATAGAGATTTCATTTATAATTAACTTGGTTATTATATTGTCATATTATTACAATACAAAAATAAAACTGTTTGAAATTAAAAAAAATTTTCCAGGCAGACTACTTCAGGATGTACAAATCAAAGCAATGCGGACTTTATCTTTATTTAAATCATTGAAGTTCTTTTTATAAATTATATTTTATTATAATACATTTTTGTTTCCACTTTGACCTGTGATGTTTCCTTTGTTTGTGTTCTGTTTTTCTTGTTGTTTTCTCCCTTCTCCTCCATACTATTCCTTCATTTCTGTGCTCCTCTCCTCCTGACCTCAGACTCCACACCACAGACTTTGAACCTCACAATTCACAAACTCCTCGTCTTCTGTCTCACTGACCTGATATAGATAGATAGATAGATAGATAGATAGATAGATAGATAGATAGATAGATAGATAGATAGATAGATAGATAGATAGATAGATAGATAGATAGATAGATAGATAGATTTCTATATACTAATAAACGGCAAAGCCCTCACTCATTCACTCACTCACTCACTCACTCACTCACTCACTGACTCACTCACTGACTCACTGACTGACTCATCACTAATTCTCCAACTTCCCGTGTGGGTGGAAGGCTGAAATTTGGCAGGTTCATTCCTTACAGCTTCCTTACAGAAGATGGGCAGGTTTCATTTCGAAATTCTACGCGTAATGGTCATAGCTGGAAGTTGTTTTCTCCATTTACTGTAATGGAGATGAGCTTCAACGCTGTGGGGGTGGAGTTTCATGTGACATCATCACGCCTCCCACGTAATCACGCAGTACATAGAAAACCAGGAAGGCCTCCAAAAAGCGCTGAAGAAAACATGCATTATATAATTGAGAAGGCAGAGAAACAATAAGAAGCGAGCGAGTGACATATACAACCATATTCATGAGTTCTGCTACTTGGAAACAAAGCACATGTAAACCTACACTTTAAAATTAAGTGCATAGACAGGCTGCCGCTGGCGTTTGTAATTCAGTGCCTGCCCATATAAGGCCGTCCGTCAGCGGCAATCCAATAGCAAACTCCACTAAATATTCACGGGTGAAGGACTGTGCTTATGGAGAGGAAGATGAGATGGTCAGGGTGGTGTTTGGCACAAACTCAGCGAAACTGCGAGAGAAAGTTTTAAGTGCCAGGACTAAGGTAACATTAAATACAGCCATGGACATAGCGAGATGGCACCAGCACAGCTGGGAACTTCGATGCATGTACACCGAGGCTCACGTGAACTGGCGCAGTGCACAGATAAAAGCAACAGTTCCAAAGAGCGCTGAACAAAAACCGAATTACACAATTGAAAAGGCAGCAAAAAATATGAAGCGTCTGATACATAAAAGCATATTCATAAATCCAGCTACTGCGGAAACAAAGCACACGTGGAAAAAGTCAATGTCCGCTAAAGGAAGACAGTGTAAAAAACCCGTGCATGCAGTGTGTCAGGTCTCAGATAAAGAAGAAGACGAGCTGTTTATTGATGCAGTAAGAAACGAATCGATGAATGAAACCTGTCATCTTTACAGCGATTGACAAACACGGAATGTAACTTGAACACAACACATCCTACAAATACGAACCTGATTGAAAGAAATAATGATAATCAAATCCTTGATGACAGCAACACTCAGTAACACTCACAAAACAAATACTGTATATTGACAGTCATGTTACGTTATTTTTAAAATGTTCCCTTTTCTTTTCTAGCTTTTTAACACACTACTTCTCGCTGCGATACGCGGGTATATATATATATATATATATATATCCCGATCTACATACTCGAATAATGGATACTTTATTAGCCATCAATGATTGTTTTGGTAAAGCCATACTCAGTGTATTCATTAGATGAGCGGTAAAAAGTAAGAGCGAGGGAGGATGACTTATTGAGGCATGCAGGCTGTAGTCTTGGCGTCAACTCTATCTGAATTGCGCGATCACATTTGAAAAATATATCTTTTCAAGTTCTATTTAGTCCATATGTGTCAAACTCAAGGGCAGGGCCACATCCGCCCGCGTGTAATTATATCCGGCCCGAGATCATTTTATATACTGTATTATTGTTATTAATGGCCGGGTATATGAAGCGCTGGTAACACAATAAACTACAGATCCCATAATGCAGCGCTTCAGCTGCCTTGCCGAACACTTACGCGTTAATCAAGTCTAGCTTATGATGCTGCAAGTTATTGCGAAGCTAGCTCACACGATGCTGAAGAGAAAAGTTGATTCTGAAAATAGAGCCTTTAAAACCGATGGGAGGCTGAGTATATGTTTACTGAACCCGTGTGTCTCATTTGTGGAGCTAATGTGGCTGTAATTACAGAATTTAATCTAAGACGGCACTATGAGACAAAACATCAGGGTAACCTAAAGACCTGAATGCAATGCAGAAGATACAGAAAGCAGAATAATTAAATAAGAATCTGACACTTCAGCGGACGTTTTACCCGTGCACAATCACAAAGTGATTTCAAGTGAAGCTGCTTTTATGGGAGACACAAATGCACCAGTGCAACTTGCCCCACTTTCCCTGTTGCCAAGTAATGTTAAACCAAGTCGTCACTACGGTGTTCCCAAATCGCACTTTGCTGATAAACTGAGCGCACTGAGTTTGCACGGCGCTTTGGTGACTTTGAAGAACAAAAAGTCCGTCTACATGCGGCTGAACCTTGTGCATGTTTGGTAGCACATATCTGTGTGAGAAGCTCTTCTCAGTGATAAAGACTAACAAAACAGCACACAGGAGTCGCCTCACTGATGAGCACCTGCAATCCATCCTGAGAATCTCCACAACACAGAACCTCACACCAAACAGAAACGAACTTGTGCCAAAAAAGATGCCAGGCGTCCAGCTCTAAAATGACATATGAGCAAAGACAACTGAATGATTTGATTTGTTATTGCTGAAAGGAACACATTTTATTTATATTTCCAGGTTTTGTTATGCAGCATGTTCATATTTGAATTTGTATAATTTTGACAGGATATATTTTTATGGAGAGCAAAATCTTTTGGGATATTTAAAATCTAAGTTTATTTTTATATAAAATTACATAAGAGTAAAGAAATTTGAATGTTTGTTCTTTTAACGTTTACTTTATTTCTAACTTGTATAATTTAGACAGGATATATTTTTATGGAGAGCAAAATATTATAAGTTGTTTAAGGTTTGAGTTGATTTATTCAGGAATAATATTCCTGTCTGTTTTACCATTCATACCAAAGATATTTCTGTCGACTAAATAAAAATTCCTTCTATTTAAAATTTAAATAGAACTTGAACAAATACGATAGTTCATAATATCCACGCAGACTTGCACGTAAGGCGGGAGTTATCCGTTTTAACAAGCAGCGTATTGCACTGATCTGAAATAGCTGTGTGTGTATATATGTAGATATGTATATGTATGTATATATGTGTGTGTGTATATATGTAGTATGTATGTATATGTATATATATGTTTATATATGTGTGTGTATGTATATATATATATATGTATTTGTGTGTATATATGTGTATGTATGTATGTATGTGTGTATGTATATGGTGTGAAAAACTATTTGCCCCCTTCCTGATTTCTTATTCTTTTGCATGTTTGTCACACTAAATGTTTCTGATCATCAAACACATTTAACCATTAGTCAAATATAACACAAGTAAACACAAAATGCAGTTTTTAAATCACGTTTTTTATTATTTAGGGAGAAAAAAAAATCCAAACCTACATGGCCCTGTGTGAGAAAGTAATTGCCCCCTTGTTAAAAAATAACCTAACTGTGGTGTATCACACCTGAGTTCAATTTCCGTAGCCACCCCCAGGCCTGATTACTGCCACACCTGTTTCAATCAAGAAATCACTTAAATAGGAGCTGCCGGACACAGAGAAGTAGACCAAAAGCACCTCAAAAGCTAGACATCATGCCAAGATCCAAAGAAATTCAGGAACAAATGAGAACAGAAGTAATTGAGATCTATCCATCTGGCAAAGGTTATAAAGCCATTTCTAAAGCTTTGGGACTCCAGCGAACCACAGTGAGAGCCATTATCCACAAATGGCAAAAACATGGAACAGTGGTGAACCTTCCCAGGAGTGGCTGGCCGAACAAAATTACCCCAAGAGCGCAGAGACGACTCATCCGAGAGGTCACAAAAGACCCCAGGATAATGTCTAAAGAACTGCAGGTATGACTCGCCTCAATTAAGGTCAGTATTCACGACTCCACCATAAGAAAAAGACTGGACAAAAACGGCCTGCATGGCAGATTTCCAAGACGCAAACCACTGTTAAGCAAAAAGAACATTAGGGCTCGTCTCAATTTTGCTAAGAAACATCTCAATGATTGCCAAGACTTTTGGGAAAATACCTTGTGGACTGATGAGACAAAAGTTGAGCTTTTTGGAAGGCAAATGTCCCGTTACATCTGGCGTAAAAGGAACACAGCATATCAGAAAAAGAACATCATACCAACAGTAAAATATGGTGGTGGTATTGTGATGGTCTGGGGTTGTTTTGCTGCTTCAGGACCTGGAAGGCTTGCTGTAATAAATGGAACCATGAATTCTACTGTCTACCAAAAAATCCTGAAGGAGAATGTCCGGCCATCTGTTCGTCAACTCAAGCTGAAGCGATCTTGGGTGCTGCAACAGGACAATGACCCAAAACACACCAGCAAATCCACCTCTGAATGGCTGAAGAAAAACAAAATGAAGACTTTGGAGTGGCCTGGTCAAAGTCCTGACCTGAATCTAATTGAGATGCTATGGCATGACCTTAAAAAGGCGGTTCATGCTAGAAAACCCTCAAATAAAGCTGAATTACAACAATTGTGCAAAGATGAGTGGGCCAAAATTCCTCCAGAGCGCTGTAAAAGACTCATTGCAAGTTATCGCAAACGCTTGATTGCAGTTATTGCTGCTAAGGGTGGCCCAACCAGTTATTAGGTTCAGGGGGCAATTACTTTTTCACACAGGGCCATGTAGGTTTGGATTTTTTCTCCTAAATAATAAAACCATCATTTAAAAACTGCATTTTGTGTTTACTTGTGTTATATTTGACTAATGGTTAAATGTGTTTGATGATCAGAAACATTTTGTGTGACAAACATGCAAAAGCATAAGAAATCAGGAAGGGGACAAATAGTTTTTCACACCACTGTATGTGTATATATGTAGATGTGTAAATATATATATATATATTTATATATATATATATATATATATATATGACAGCAACACTCATCACTCACAACAGTGACAAAACAATTACATTAACAATCATGTTACATTATTTTCAAAATGTTTCCTTTTCTTTTCATTGCTTCTTTAACACACTACTTCTCCGCGAAGCTGGTATTTTACTAGTATATATATATATATATATATATATATATAGATATTGTGGAGGACTGCCGGCTTTCCATGCCGGTCCTCACCCCCAGGCCGCTAGGAGGAGCTCTCCCGACAGCAGAATCGTGCCCCGAGGTCCAGCAGGACCTTATGGACTTTGTAGTATTTATACACAGCCCTGCTGGATACCTTGGGGGCCACCAAGAGTCGCTGTGGGGGACTTATGGGCTCTGTCGTGCCTTATGACCCAGGAGTACGTCACAGTCACGTGACAGGAAGGAGCGGCGTGCTCGGGGTGAAGAAAAGGACTGTTTGCCCTGACCCGGAAGGAATAAGGAACTGTGGACTGTTGGGACAGGAACACCTCCGAGTCTGGGGCTATAAAAGAACAGTGCCTCAGTCCAGACGCTGAGGTGGAGGAGCAAGTGTCTGGGCATGGAGGAGTGTTTATTGTTAGAGTGTTATTGGTTTATATGAGTAGTGCGGAGGGTGCTTGGTGCACTGTGAGTCACAATAAAGAGTCTTGGACTTTTACCTGGTGTCTGGAGTCGTACCTGAGGGTTCAAGGTAGCACTACTGCCCCCTACTGCCACAATATATATATATAGATATATAGATATAGATATAGATATATATATAGATATATAGATATAGATATAGATATAGATAGATAGATCTATCTATCTATCTATCTATCTATCTATCTATCTATCTATCTATCTATCTATCTACAGCTGGAGATCCACAAAGGAAGAAAATGAATCACGTATCATAAAGTAGTTTTTATTCCTGAGCTTTCAACCCCTACCAGGGGTCTTCATCAGAGGATAATGCTTAGACAGACAAGAATCAAAGGCAATATATAGCAATACCTTACAGGGGGAGGAGGGGGTGGCTAGGTCCGTGTGTTGAGGTTGTTGGGAGTAAAGTCTTGTTTATTAAGAATAAGTTCTTCTTAAGTTTGTATATGCTGGATTTATGTCCAAGTGTCTGTTGATTTTGATTCTTATAAGATATCAAATGAGAACGCCATCAACAGACACTTGGACATAAATCCAGCATATACAAACTTAAGAAGAACTTATTCTTAATAAACAAGACTTCACTCCCAACAAACACACGCTGACCTAGCCCCTCACCCTGTAAGGTATTGCTATATATTGCCTTTGATTCTTATAAGATGCAAACCGTATCACAGACCAGGACGGATGCCCTTCTCGGTCTGGAGGAGGCACAAGCCCTCCTCCGGTCCTCCCGGGCATCCCGGCTGGGCTCCAGCCCGCCAGGGACCACAATATATATATATATATATATATATATTGTAATGGATGGCCCTTCTGCTCATGTTCCAGGGGAGCCACCAGAGACTCCGCAGTACATTTCCCTGGGACGCTTGGAACCCTCAACTGAGCGGGTAAACGGGCAGGAGTTTCCTGCCTGCTTCCACTCCCGCAAAGGTCGAGCCGAAGGGAGTCGAGTGTGCTACAACTGCAGCAACTGTGGCCACATCTGGCGGTGTTGTCCTGTGAGGACGTCCAAGGGCAGCAACGTCGGGGCAACACCCCCAGACCATTTGCTTATATTTCCACAGGGCAGAACTGTAGTGCTGAGGGCACCAACTCCCCATTATGGAGAAGACCAGCCCTCACGGGACGGGCCGCTGAGTCCAACAAGACTCATCTGGAAGAGGGATGGTGTAATGGACAGCCGGGTCCCATGCCCGGTCGGGACGACCCTGCTGTATATGATCTGCCGGATTAGCCATGGACTTCTCAGTACCTCCCCCGGGACGCTTGGTGGCAGCCTCCCTGGTTGACGATGCGTCAGTTTCCCACAGGGTTTCATGGGAAATGGAGTTCTTCCCAACCCTGTGGGGACCCGGGATGGCCGCCAGGGGGTGAGGCAGAGATAGTTAAGTCCAGCTGGTTTAATCATTGGCCCCACATGGGAGTGCAATTGGGAACAGGTGAGCAAGCACCAGGAGCACTCCCAGGAGGGCCATAAAAGGAGCCAGCAACCACCACTCTGGGCCAGAATCGGGAGGAAGAGGACGAGGTTGCCTGAGAGGAGTGGTGGTGCCAGCGGAAGGATTGCTGTGTTTAAAGTAAGGTGCTTTGGGACTGTGTTATACCTGTGGGGTTCATGGGGAAGACGTGCCCCACAGGGGAAGAGTGTTTGGACTCACGGCTGAAGAGAAAATAAAAAGATTTCTGTTCAATTTATACGTGTCTCAGTATGAATCTGTGCCGGGTCGGGCGCTTATATAGCGCCTTATTCACACTGGCGTAGTCAGCAGGATTCCGGTCCATCCATTTGGACCGGGACCTGTACAAAAATATTGTGTGGAGGCCCGGCATAGCAGCGTGCTGCTATACACAGCGAAGCGAGGCACATGCGCGACACAACAGTGTGAGCAGCACGCACCTGACATAACCACGGGTGAACAGACACAGCACAGTGCAAAGCGCGCTCCCGAGACAGAGAGCGCACTACTAGCACAGAGCGCGCTCCTGAAGCAGAGAGTGCACTACAAGTGCAGCGCGCACTCCCAAGGCAGCACAGCGGTGCGAGGCACGTGCCTGCACAAGCAGCAGGGAGCCGCAGGAAAGACGCCCACAAGAACACCATACCGAATGGGGAAAAAGAAAGCCGGACGGGCTCGAAAGCCAGCGAACAGACATGGCCATGCTGTTAAGAGCAACAGGATCCATAGAAAGGCCAGCGACGGACCCAGAGAAGATTCACCATGGGTGAGGTATGCATTTGTTCCGTCTGCCTGCCTCCTAGGTAGAAAAGAGCCGAATCCCTGTCAATGGCCGGATGATGCCTGTCCGTGGCGCAATGGTGAGACAAGCTCCGAGGGGAGCGACACTGACCTGAGGGCCCTATTCGACTCCAGACAAAGGTCGAGAGACGAGAGCCCAGAAGACGTCCCTGGTACGTTTGTCCCAGCGGAGCAGGAGGAACCCCTCTCCGTAATAAGTAAGGGGTGGGGGGATATGTGTCGGCTGCCCGTTGACGGCGGTATCCAGACGGGGGCGACAAACCTCCAATCCGCTCCCAAAGACGTCCTGGAGGCGCCTGTAAAGAAAGCGCAGGTCTTCCGCGATTCACGGTCGGAGCAAGACGAGGTGAGTTCAAGTCTGTCGCCGGCCGATAGAACTGACTTCTTCTGGGCTGCACGCGAGGTGGAGGCGGTCCTCCTACCTCTGCAGTCTCTGGCCCAGATCTTTCAGTCAGGTCCTGTAGGAGGTGAAGGGAGGTCTGGACAAGAAGCTTGGTGCGCCATTGGAAACCATTGCTGGATGGCTCAGCAGACGCGGTACGTCATCCTCCAGCCTGCAGGACAGAGCAGTACAAGTAAGTGAAGCCTGTGCTGTAAAAGAAAGGGGGGAGGAGCACAGAAGCTCTCGTCACAATTAACACGGCTTGCCAGGCCGGCCCGCCCCCTACACAAGACGTTGCCACGGTGACCGATAACGTGGCAGGAGAGTGTGCTGAGTGGCAGCTGAAAGATGTTAGCTGCCAAACTACCTTGCCTCAACTACCGGTGCCGGTATCATGGGCGTCTAGAGGGGTGCAGACGGTGAAGGGTCCCTTTTCTTCCCAAAAAGGGACTCAAACCACCAATAAACCTCAGGGAAAGAAAAAGAGCCGGAAGAAGAAGCCGGAAACTCTGGAAAGAGCGCAGCATGAGCCCGTTGACGGGATAGCACGGACGGGCTATGCAGCAGAGGGGCGAAGTCGCCATAAGCCCTCAACTGATAGGAAGGAGGGGCGGGAGTTTACTACCTGCTTCCGCTCCCGCAGGGGTCGGGCAAAGAAGAATCGGATGTGTTATAATTGCGGCCTCTGTGGCCACATCTGGAAGTGTTGTCCAGAGAGGACGCCCGAGTGGCAGGGACTTCAGGGCAGCACCCCCAGATCTGTTTATTATATTTCCACAGGGCGGAGCCGTGGAGCAGAGGACACCGATTCTCTATAGAGGAGAGGATTGACCCTCGTGGGACAGGTCAATGAGCCCCACGACTCTCATCTGGGAGAGGGGCAATGTAATGGATGGCCGGGTTCCATGCCCGGCCCTTCTGCTCATGTTCTGGGGGAGCCACAAGAGACTCTGCAGTACATTTCCCTGGGATGCTTGGAACCCTCAACTGAGCGGGTGAACAGGCAGGAGTTTCCTGCCTGCTTCCTCTCCCGCAAAGGTTGAGCTGAAGGGAGTTGAGTGTGCTACAACTGCAGAAACTGTGGCCACATCTGGCGGTGTTGTCCTGTGAGTATGTCCAAGAGGCAGCGATGTCGGGGCAACACCCCCAGACCATTTGCTTATATTTCCACAGGGCAGAACTGTAGTGCTGAGGACACCAACTCCCCATTATGGATAAGACCAGCCATCGCGGGACGGGTCGCTGAGTCCTACAAGACTCATCTGGAAGAGGGGTGGTGTAATGGACAGACGGGTCCCATGCCCGGTTGGGACGACACTGCTGTATATGGTCCGGGTGAGCAGCCATGGACTTCTCAGTACCTCCCCCGAGACACTTGGTGGCAGCCTCCCTCAGTTTCCCGCAGGGTTTCATGGGAAATGGAGTTCTCCCCAACCCTGTGGGGACCCGGGATGGCCGCCAGGGGGCGAGGCAGTGATAGTTAAGCCCAGCTGGTTTAATCATCAGCCCCACACGGGAGTGCTATTGGGAACAAGTGAGCAAGCACCAGGAGCACTCCCAGGAGGGCCATAATAGGAGCCAGCAACCACCACTCTGGGCCAGAATCAGGAGGAAGAGGACGAGGTTGCCTGAGAGGAGTGGTGGTGCCATCGGAAGGATTGCTGTGTTTAAAGTAAGGTGCTTTGGGACTGTGTTATACCTGTGGGGTTCACGGGGAAGACGTACCCCACAGGGGAAGAGTGTTTGGACTGTGTTGGGCCTGTGGGACACGGGGAAGACGTGCCCCATGGCTGAAGAGAAAATAAAAAGATTTCTGTTCAATTTATATGTGTCTCAGTGTGAATCTGTGCCAGGTTGGGCTCTTATATAGCGCCTTATGAAAAGGCTGGAAAGTCATGGGGCCCTGTGCAAGCCAAATGGGAGGACACGATACTGCCAGTGTCTAATAGTGGTGCTAAACACAATCTTTGCCTTGATGGACTCCCTTAAAGGAATTTACCAATACCATTTAATTATATCAAGCGTGGTCAGATACTGAGTCTTCCCAAGCTGCTCGAGTAGGCCATCAACCCGAGGCATCGGACATGCATTGAACTTTGAAAGTTGATTAAGTTGAAGGAAGTCATTGGAAAATTGTCAACTACTGTCAAGCTTAGGGAGCAGGACAATAGGACTAGACCAGGGGCAATGACTCAATGCCTTAATAATACCTAGGTACAGAATACAACAACAACAAACAACAACAACAACATTTATTTCTATAGCACATTTTCATACAAACAGTAGCTCAAAGTGCTTTACATAATAAAGAATAGAAAGATAAAAGACACAATAAGAAAACTAAATAAGTCAACATTAATTAACATCGAATAAGAGTAAGGTCCAATGGCCAGGGGGGACAGAAAAAACAAAAAAAAAACTCCAAAAGGCTGGAGAAAAAAATAAAATTTGTAGGGATTCCAGACAATGAGACCGCCCAGTCCCCTCTGGGCAATCTATCTAACATAAATGAAACAGTCCTCTTTGGATTTAGGGTTCTCACGGAAAGGCTTGATGAAGATGATGATGGTCACGTAGACTTCTGCCTTTTAATCCATCCATCATTGTTGGAGCATCATGAAGCTTTGAGTAGGTGGTGGTGGCGCAGGCCACAACCACAAAGAAACCGGAAAAAGAAACAGAAAAGAGAGTAGGGATCAGTACCGATTTTAGAGCCACCATGAATAGTTATTTTGAGGAAATTGAACATACAGAGTATCAGGATTAAGTTAAATTAAGTTAAAGTGAAGTTATAAAAAGGCCATGTTAAAGTAATGTGTTTTCAGCAGTGTTTTAAAGTGCTCCACTGTATTTGCCTGGCGAATTCCTATTGGCAGGCTATTCCAGATTTTAGGTGCATAGCAGCAGAAGGCCGCCTCACCACTTCTTTTAAGTTTAGCTCTTGGAATTCTAAGGAGACACTCATTTGAAGATCTAAGGTTACGATTTGGAATATAAGGTGTCAGACATTCCGATATATAAGATGGGGCGAGATTATTTAAGGCTTTATAAACCATAAGCAGAATTTTAAAGTCAATCCTGAATGACACAGGTAACCAGTGTAGTGACATCAAAACTGGAGAAATGTGTTCGGATTTTCTTTTCCTAGTTAGGATTCTAGCAGCTGCATTCTGCACTCGTTGCAAACGATTTATGTCTTTTTTGGGTAGTCCCCTTTAGTTAATACGCTGGATATCCAGTTCCATTTCATTTTGTTTTGCTTCGAGAAGCCGGTAGTGCCATTCTCTGATGACAGCTCTAGGTTCTTTAGGTATGAGATCCCTTTCCTTCCACAACTTCTGCAGAATGACATGGTATATCCATTCACTCAGACAATGGTTATGCTGGCTGACCAACAGTGCCTCCTTTAGTTCCTGTCTCTTTATTCTTGGTACTGGCCCTTCATTTGAGACTCTATCCCTAAAAATTACCCTTGGATTTTCTTCCTTCAACAGCTTTTCAAAGTACCTCTTCCATCTCTTCTTGATCTTATCATGCTGACTCCAGACCACACCTTGCCTATCTTTCATCTGCTTTATCTGACCTAAATATGTTACAGCCTTATTCTTATTTTTTGCTATTCTAGAAATCCTTCTCTGTCCCTCTTTGGTCCGAATCAAGAATGATTCAAACAGCCAGTGAATCCTAATAAAAATATTGTAATTGCAGGAATTAACTTCTCAGTACCCTGAATATTTAGAAAATGTCTTCATTTTCTATTATTTTTGAAATGGAAAAGCATATTTCTGATAGACTTGTTATGTGTGTCGTAATGTCAAAATGTCAATGCCTAAATTGCATACTGATTCAACAACATTTATTTCTATTGCAAATTTTCATGTGAAGGATGTGCTTACTGCGGTGGGTTGGCACCCTGCCCAGGATTGGTTCCTGCCTTGGGCCCTGTGTTGGCTGGGATTGGCTCCGGCAGACCCCCGTGACCCTGTATTCAGATTCAGCGGGTTAGAAAATGGATGGATGGATGGATGGATGTGCTCAAAGTGGTTTACAACATGTCAGTGAAGTAGTTATATGCAAAAAAAAAATAAAAAAACAAATTACATTTGGGCAAGAATACTAAAGAATAAATAACTAACCAAACAGAAATAAGTAATGCACACTTACAAAGGAAAGATAAATAATTAAGAGAAGTAGAGTCCTAAAATATAGAGTTGTTTTTAAGTCTGTAAATGACAGTCAAATGATAAGGTCAATGGGCAATGGGGACAGAAAAAAAAAAAAATCTCCAGTTAAGCAGGAGAAAAAAATAACAAACTCTGTCGGGGTCCCAGGTCAAAAGACCACCCAGCCCCCACTGGGCATTCTGACTAACGTAAATGTTAAGTCGTTCTTTAGGGGTTCTTTTTAGGCTTCATCATAGAGTATCCAATGCAGTGGGTCTTGTGACTAGTTGGGGTGTCAGCTTTCATTCACACATCACAGGCAGATGCACAGAACTTTGATCAGGTGGTGGTGTTGGTGTAGAAATAGCAAACAGAGAAATATAAAGATTAATAATGATTGCAAATTCACTAAAGAGAATGATAATTCTGTGCCTAGGCTATTAGGAGCAGAACTATATTGAAGCTACGCAAAAGGAAAATAAAATATGTGTGATTTTAAAAGTTTTTTTAAATGTCCCTCAGTGTTAGTCTGGCGTGTTTCTATAGGTTAAGTATTTCAGATTTTTGGTGCATAACAGCAAAAGGCCGCCTCACCACATCTTTTAAGCTTGACTCTTCGAATTATAAGCAGACAATTATAAGATCTAAGGTTATGATTTGGAGTGCAGGAGCACAGGCAATCCAAGATATAGGAAGGAGCAGATTATTTAAGGCTTTATACACCATTCATAATATTTTAAAGTCATTTCTTAAAGACACCAGTATAATGATGCTAATACTCCTGTGATGAGCTCAGATTTTCTTTTTCTAATGAAGGTTCTTGCTGCTCCATTCTGAGCGAACTGCAGACGCTTGATGTCATTCTTAGGTAGTCCTGTTAGGTGTGCATTACTGTAATCTAGATGACTAAAAACAAAAGCATGAAGTCATTTCTCAGCATCTTGAAATATTTAAAGAGGTCTAACTTTTTAATGTTTCTTAAGTAAGTGGTTTGTGGTGTATGAAAGTTTTAATTTGTGCTATTTAACTCAGGGAATTCAGAAACAGTCAAAGATTTATAGGTGAAATAAACTCAACTGATCATTAAAATAAGTAGGTGGCAGGAGATAAAAGGACTTTAAATGCACGCTACATGACTTGTAACTAACTAACTTTGTAACTTTAACTTTATTATCCCATAGAGGAAAATTCATTTTTTTTTTTTTTGCATGCACAATAAACTTACAGTCATGGTTTTTCACTATAAAAAGACTAGGAAAGAGAAAATACAGTAATAGGAACCACATATATCTGACATGCACACCTCTATTAAACATTCACACACACATAAGCAAGCAAATACAGACACTAAAAAACTTTATGCCCAGGTACACAGTGGTGCGTACTAATCGGTCGTGTCCACGATGGATGTGTGTTTTCTTGTTATCTGTTCTCATTAAACAGCTTGATTGCAGAGGTTACAAAAAGATCTTGTATATCAGGAAGTTTTTATTCAACATTGTTAAAATCTGTTTAGTGAAACCGATCTAAAATTAAATTTACAGTGTAGTGGGTGTGTGTGATCATTGAGGAACTTTTGAAGCAGCAGGTCCTCCTACAGTTGCTGGTGCTCTGATTTTTGTTCCACCCCAATGACACGGCTCATTGCTTTAATAAGTTGCTGGAGTTTGACTTTGTTTTGAGTACTCATGTTGACAAAGATGACGATGAATCCAAAAGAAAGAACAGCAAAGTCAAACATGTGGAGAATGTGGCAGTTCACACTAATGCTGTTCAACTGACACAAGATAAACGGCCTTTTCTTGATTTTGTTAGCTGTACTTGAAGCCCTTTCATTGAATTGTAACTGGTTATCAATCTCCAGCCCTGAGTATTTGTAGGATGTGACATTTTCTTTTAGTTTACCTTTTGTTTCCACACGTGTGGCCTCTGTCTTTAACTTCCTGAAATCAATGACCCCCTCTATAGTTTTCTTTGCATTTATCACAAGGACATTTTTAGATCACCATTTGTTAAAGTCTTCTACATCTCAGTCTAAATACGCACTGGACAATGTCGGCCATTAAGAGCCCACCAATGCCGTGTTATCTGCATGTTTATTGAAGGTGCTGGCTGGTGGCAAAGCCAGGGGACAGTAAGAGGACAACACACACCCTGGGGTCTCCGGTATTAATGGTTTGTATGGAGGAGACAGTGCTGTTAAATTTCACTTTCTTACTACAGTTTATGTGAAGACTATTTGTGGTTGTTTCCAAATGGCCTCTATCTGTATAGCATTTGTGCTGCTTTGTTTTTTTAAATATTATTAGCTCAGTGGAGTGCCTCACTCTGAATATATCAGATACAATTTGCCAGGAGTAAAACACTCCTGCCACAGATCAATTCCTGCTTATAGTGACTGACTTTGGCTTTTATTGATGGGCGTTTCAAAGCTCAGTTTTATAGGAAACTCTTATTGTTTTGAATCCAAACTGTAAATTAGTAGTAACAGTGGGAATTCTGGGTGGAAATAGAATTTCATCTTACTGCACATCACGTAAAAGTGATGTCGTCAATCAGATTTGAATGTAAGGGTTTTCTCTGTAATCTTTGACCATTCAATGGCGTTTTACTTTAATTTATTCCATACAGTGTTGACTTTTACAGGCTTCACACTTACATGGCACATGAACTGAAGTGAATGTTTTATTAGGATTATAGGATTCTGACAAAATTAATAACTGTCTGTTATTGTCTTTAATGTTGATTTTGATTCAGGCGCCACCGCGAGTGGCAGCCTTTCCAGCAGCTCTGTGTACGACTTTACCTTTCTACCTTTTTTTTTATCTATTTAACTGATCACTCCTACCACTTTCTTTTATGTGGACTCTTTCCCTGGACACTTTTTACTACTTTTTACTACTTGGAGATGGATTTTTACACGCCGAGACTCGCCTATTCAGGTAGTCAACTTCAAGCACTTAAGTGGTTCCCTATTTACCTGAGGATGTAAGAAGGCAGCATTATGGCAGCAGAACCGGCGCTAAGCTAAAGGCTAAGCGGCTTGCGAGAAAGTGGTGTTACAAACCTTCAGTGCCTTCTGTGATCCTGGGTAATGTGAACTCACTACCAAATAAGATTGACGAACTGGCTGTGCTGGTGAAAAATGTCAGGACCTACAGAGAATGCAGTTTGTTGTGTTTTTGTGAAACATGGCTAACAACTAACATCCCAGATGCTAACGTGGAGCTACCCGGTTTAGCACAGGTAGAGTGGACAGAGACGCAAATACCTGCGGGAAGCAGAAAGGAGGACTCGCTCTCTATGTGAATACAAGGTGGTGCAACTCTGGACATGTAAACGTGAAAATCTCCACTTGCTGCAAGGACATCAAACTGTTGGCCATAAGCCTAGGAGCTGGATTATATAATCACTGTGTTCCCATAGGAATTTTAAGATGGCCCCGCTATATACATTTCGGTTCTCATCGGAGGCTCTGCTGCAGTATTCCCTCTGGTTTCCTGGCTGTCAGTTTAATTCCTACCACCTGTTCTGCTCCTGGATATTCTCTCAGTGGATTAAGAATGAGAGGCGGAGGAGTTAACTTTGATAACCTTCGCTCACTTCAATACTCACGTATGATAAAGATCAACCAAAAAGACCATGAAACACCTTCAAACTGCTCCGCAATGATGGCTTTAATGAACATTTGGTCCGTAGCTAACAAATCATTTGTTTTAAATGACTTTTTTACGTCTTGCAACCTGAAATTTCAATTTATGTCAGAGACTTGGTTAAGTGCTTGCGACTCAATTTTTCTTCATGATTTCTCTCCTCCTGAGTGTACCTTTTTTTAGCTCACCTAGAATCCCTGGTCGAGGGGGTGGGCTTGCAACTGTTTTTCAAAATCGTTTTAAATGTAAATTTTGACTGTAGACAATTTCTCCAGTTTTGAGGCTCAGCTGTTTAAAATTGATCTTACAAATCATGTATTGTGTGCACTGGTTTATAGACCTCATGGATATAATAAGGATGGTGTCACGGGCTAATAGAATGCTGATTCTGGGAGATTTTAACATTCATGTTTGTTGTCCGCTAAAACCGCTGGTTAGAGATTTTTTAAGACTTATGGATTCTTTTAATGTCACTCAAGTGCTGTCAAGTCCCACACATCAGGGAGGACATACATTGGACTTAGTTCTAACACTTGGCCTTCCTGCAAATAACCTGGAGTTCTCAGACATCGGCATTTCTGAACATTTTGCAGTTGTTTTTGGAATTAAATTTTTGTGTCCGCAAATCAATTTCACTAAACCACAGCAATTTTCACGCTGTATAAATGCTGACACTGTGTGGAAATATCTGTGATATTTTTTCTGACAGTCATTTACCCTTGGTGCTAGAAGCCCTCTGTGTCAGGATATTACTGATATCGTTAAGCTTCTTGATCTCACTTGTACGGATACTCTGGATCTGGTCGCACCCTTAAAGTTAAGGAGAACCAAGGAAAAAGCCAGTGTTCAGCCCTAGCTAAATGAGGCCACTTGTGCACTCAGGCAGGCTGAATGGTGGTGGAAAAAGGACAAAGTGCAGGTCTCTTATGAAATTCTTAGAACTCGCTGGAAGTCCTATCAAGAGGCTGTGAGATCAGCAAAATCACATTTTTTATCGTGCTTAATTGCGAATGCTGACTCGAGACTTAGGGTGCTGTTTAGCACCATAAACACTCTTTTAAGCCCACCTGTCAGCGGCTTCCCTGAGAGTACTCCTGAGACCTGTGAGTTTTTTCCTAATTATTTTATAAATTAAATTCAGGCCATTCGTTCCAGCATTACTCTTCCAAGTGTTGATTACTGTGGGAAGACACCAGTCACTCTAAGGCCAGTGCACAGCCAGTTTACTTCCTTTCAACCTATTGACTCATCTCAGCTAGCTGATATAATCCTGCATATAAAACCTTCCAATTATCCACTAGATATCTTACCCTCACACCTATTTAAAGATACTTTTAGAGTGTTTAGTCCAATTGTGTTGGCTATTATTAACAAATGTCTAAAATCTGAAATGTATAATGCCAGACAACTTTAAACATGCAATTGTTCAGCCTTTGCTGAAGAAGCCCACACTTTATCCTACAGCTCTTTCAAACTATAGGCCTATTTCTAAGCTCCCGTTTCTGTCTAGAATTATGTAGAAAGTGGTTTCTGCGCAATTAATTTAATGTGATGTGTTTCAGTCAGGTTTTAACAAACTTCATAGTACTGAAGGTAACAAATGATATTCTATTAACTTTGGACTCTGGCTCTTCTGCAATCTTGGTCTTGCTGGATCTCAGTGCGGCTTTTGACACAGTGGACCATGGAGTTAAAACAGCTTGAGGATGAAGTAGGCATTCAAGGCTGTGCACTGAAATGGTTTGTGTCCAACCTGAAAGGCAGATCTATGTCTGTTAACATAGATGGGAATTTCTCTCAGCCAGCTCCTCTCACACAAGGCGTCCCTCAGGGTTCTATCCTGGTTCCTCTTCTATTTTCCCTTTACCTGCCCCCTTTAAAGGTCATCTTTTACAAATGTGATGTTGCGTATCATTGTTATGCTGATTATATGCAGCTGTACCTCAAAGTTAGTTCTGATATCACTTCATATGTAAAAAGCTGTTGAAATGCTTTGAGGATATTAAATATTGGATGGCACAAAATGTCTTGCAATTAAACGAAAATAAAACAGAAGTCATTATTTTTGGTCCTAGCACATCTGCAGTTGAAATTGGCACTCAGTTAGGACCCTTGGCAGCAATGATTCATAATGATGTCAGAAACCGAGGTATTGTCTTCAAGTCCTCAGTTTTGAAAAACAAATCTCCATGGTAGTAAAGTTCAGTTTCTACCAACTGATTCAAATTTCTAAACTAAAATTCTTTCTATCACAGAAGGAATTAGAAACAGTCATTCATGCCTTTATTACATCTCGCCCAGATTATTGTAATTCCTTATATGTGGGACTGCCAAATCTGCTCTGTCGCACCTTCAGTTGGTTCAGAATGCTGTAGCGAGGTTCTTAATGGGGTCGAGAAAAAAGGATCACATCTTCCCCATTTTAGTCTATCTCTCTATCTATGCTTTCTATGACTAAAGGGTTTTGGAAAATTCCTTTAACACTAGAATTACCAGAGCCAATGAAAAACCTTGTAATTCCATCCCACCTTAAATCCCTTCACACCTCTTCATCAGCGTCTTTTGTCTTGTAAATGTGTTGATGAGCCCAAGCAGCAAGCAGCCTGCTATACCATTCCCCCCACCACCTCAGAACAGGCAAGAAGTTCTCCCAGTTCCTACCTTGATTGATTATCTGGGAGTGAGCTACCTAGAATTGTAAGGGGAAATAATTTGATGTGTGTTTTGTGTCAACAACAGTCTATATACATATATATACAGTATATATACATATATATGTATATATATATATGTGTTTATATATGTGTTTGTAATTCTGGGAAGGCTACAGTTGTATTTTCATTTCAGAAGACGTGGACAGCTTTGTTTGTTTTTATGTTTTGTTTTTTTTTTCTCAAGAATACTTGAAAGTGATTTCTATTGTGAAATATGTAAATAAATCATGAATTGTCCATTTAAAACAAAATGGTGGTTTTATTTTATATTTATTTTTTCCATATTGCCCAGGCCTACTACCAACCACCAACAATAAACAGAAGAAGAAACAAACCCTTGGCATCCCTGAGAGTGGCTCCCCCTTCTGCCCAGAGGAGTAGTTCATTTCTGAGTGGATGCCGTGCTTTTCTGCTGTCTCTAAAGGTGGTTGAGGAGTTTGTGACGAGTGGCTGTTGCTGTCCTCTGACTCCTGAGGTGTCCTCTGACTGTCTTCAAGGGGCACTTGCAGAAGCACACTTGATATTCCATGGAGGTTCTTTGTTATTGAGATCTTCTCAGCTGCTTGAGATATCCAGTGATGGACTGCTGCCTGTCCAGGGTTGGTTTCCTCTTTTTGCCCAGTAATGCAGTGATTGGTACCAGCAAGCCTAAACTGGATAAGCAGGTTGAAACATGGCTGGATGGACAACTAAGCTCTATAAGCTTATCTCCTGGGGTCTCTGCTCATGTAGAAATTACAAAGAGCTGAATCTGTGTGGACAAATAGCTGATAAGAGAGGAGGAGGAGCAGGCATGGAGGGAGCGGTTAGTAAGGCAGAAGACGAGGAGTTTTTGAATTGTGAGGTTCAATGTCTATGGTGTGGAGTCTGAGATCAGGAGTAGAGGACCACAGAAATGGAGGAACAGCATGGAGGAGAAGGAGGAGGAGAAGAAGGGAGAAGACAACAAGAAAAAGAGAAAACAAACAAAGGAAACATCACTGGTCAAAGTGAAACAAAAACATATTATAACAAAATACAATTTATAAAAAGAGACTCAATGATTTAAATAAGATAAAGTCTGCATTGCTTTGATTTGTACTTCCTGAAGTAGTCAGGAAATCCCATTTTAAAATTTTCAAACTCATTTTATTTAGTGTCTGAAATAACATGACAATATAATAACTAAGTTAATTACAGTAAAAATGACATTTGTATTGTTGACAATGAGCTTGTAGTTTACCACACTGATGTGCTTCTTCAAAGCCCACATCCACATTTGTCTCTTTTTTAATATAAGTTTGTAACTCAGTCCACAATGTGACATCACCTGAAGAAATGCTGAACAGTTTTAGGATCAAACATCACAAACATGATGTGGATTCATTTTAAATCTCTGGAGCTCATCTCTGTTCTTTACATTTCATAAATGTGATGAATTCCCTGCACTGTTTACTCTTATTTGTTATTGAGTTTGTATTTATTACGTATCGTTCACGTTTTGTTCTCCACATATAAAATTCCAGGACACTGTAACAGTGAGGATGTGCTCATCTAGCAGGGAAGATCTTAAAAATCGCTCAACACGTCCACAACTCAAAATGTCTTCTCGCTGTGACTTACTGGCCCCCTGTACATTCCTTCAATGTTTCACAAAAGTGTCCACATGTCCACATGGGTCCCTGTTATTACTGCCAAATATGCCTCAAGATTAACAGAAATATTACATTTCCTGACAGACCCTTTATAATTATTTATGTCTGTTTGTACTCCAGCTATTATTTGACCCAATTATTACCATTTTTAACCCAAACTTCAGAAATCTGATTTTTTATTTTTAGGTATCCATTATTCCAAATAGTAAATCTATGAGATGAGTGGTCTTCCCTAAGTAACCCACCTCAGACTGACCCCCTCATGGCCCTGGGCTTTGTAGGCCTGTGCTGATGTCCAGTCTGTGAGGTCCAGCAGGAATGTCCTGGTGGGCCACCTGCACTTCACAGACGTGTCTTTTAGTTTCTGAAGTCTGCTGGTCTTTTTGGACATATTGGACATTTCACAATTACAGACTTGTCACTGATAGGCCAAGTTATAAGTCCATAGTCCGGCAGGAGCCAATGAATGTGAAGAGGGTAACGAGACTCACCTGTGCAGTCACCCATAACGGGAGGACATTGATGACTTTACTGTGTAGCAGACGTGTGTGTTGATGGCACGGTCATCACCAAGACTGTGAAGTGC
This sequence comes from Polypterus senegalus, assembly GCF_016835505.1. NCBI lineage: Eukaryota > Metazoa > Chordata > Cladistia > Polypteriformes > Polypteridae > Polypterus > Polypterus senegalus. The sequence goes on along the minus strand of NC_053161.1, from coordinate 189,508,740 downwards.
CCTCCTGTTAATGAACTTGGTCACACATCACAAACAAAGTCTATAGAGCTGAAGACATGGAGGGCTAACTTGAGCAGCACAATAAAGTGAGAGATGTGTGGAGTTTTTAATAGCGGTGACCGGGTATAAGCAGTCGGGTGGACCACCAGTACAGGGGTCTGGAAAAGAGCTGAGCCTGACAGACACATTGTTTGAGTTGGGGTCTTCTTCACACTTCCTCATCAGCACGTCAATCCTCATCTGTCTCAGTGCTAAAAGACCACCACTTCTCACCCACCCAGCACACCTGGCTGTCACCACGATGCCCACTCTCTACATTCCCAATCCTTAGCACTCAAACTTAATCATATGGAGAGTCCACCCATTTCTGAGGGTCCTGTAGGGATAAGAGGAGCAGGTCTGTGAACATTGTAGTCAAACTGACACTAACAGCCTCGACAAACTAGAATGAGTCTCTTCATGTTGGACATTTAATTTGTGTCAGTCAGCATCATCTTTTGAAGGGAAGTTTTACCTAAAATCCTCACTCATTATGGTGGTCCAACACTGTCGTCATTCTCATCAGTGAAATAATCAGAGTCCACAATCTGTGACTCCTCATGACGTTTGCACTGCTGTCACTGTCTGTCATATTTACTGTCACCTCCTCACTTCTCCATCGTTGGACTCTTATTATCTTATTCACTTTACTCCTCTTTCTAGCAGAGGATGTCATCCATCTTCACATTCTGACACTTCATGGATCTGCTTGAACCACAACTGAGGCAGAGCGGTGTCTTCTTGTCCACAAAGATCTTCAGCCTTCTCAGTACAGAAGAGGGTGCAGATGGCCATCATGTCTCCTTCAAGGCTGCTGACTTTGGAAATCAAACTCTCAATTCCATTCTAATGTGACTCAGCTTTTCCTCTGTTTTACTTTAAAATGGCCACTTCTTTCTCTCCTCCATTACTGTCTACCTCTGTCCTATTTGCTCTTCTGTCCCCATCGCTCCCCTAACTCTAACCATCTTTCTCTTTGTAGCTCTTCTTCTTGCACCCTTGTTTGTCTCTCTGTCTCTTCTCCTCTGTCACACTCTAAGTCCATCTGTTCACACTCTGCTCTTGTCCAGCTTTCCTGGAGAAGCCCACCTTCAAGCTGACACTCCATTATCCAGGCCCTCAGTTATTTGACTCTCATCCCAGTTCCACTCCCTTTATTTCCCAGTTGTGTTTAGTGCTCTCCATTCCTCCATTTTCTGAACCCACTCAGTCGCTGGTCACTGGAGCCAGTCGACATCAGGTTCAACGCATGACATCCAACACTTTCTACACCAGCAGGTCTGAGTCTTCCTCATCTTTTCATTTTGCTCTCATTTCTTTTTAAATGGCTCACTTGTTCAGGCCACTGTTCTCTAAAGAGGACAAGAGTGGAAGTGACAGTGAGGTGACAAATAGGGAGTGACAAAGAAGACAGAGATCTGAGCCTTGTGTGTGTTAATGTGTCACAGAAGTCCAAAGAACCACATGGTAGAGTCTGTTCAGCCACAAACAGAAGATGACATGAATTGTGTGCAAATGAAGCAATGAACAAGGAGTGGAGCAGATACGGGTTCAAACAACACCACATGATGTTGAGGAGCAATAGGTTTATGAGGTTTCTGCTCAGATGGCCATCAGCTTGACCTGTGATGTCCCGGTGCCTGTCCAGAATTTTTCACCAATGCCAGGATTGGCCTCACCCGAAATCACCCACCAACATCACTGTCCACCTGTGTTTGCTCCTGCTGCCCCTCGGTGGGCTTTGTGACACCAGCTGGTTTCAGAGGACAATTCCACTGTGGATCTCTGACTGGTGAATCTCAGGATTTCTGGTCTGAACTTGTGGAATTTGGTGACCAGTTCAGGGTTACAGGGTGGAGAAACACAAGAGAGTTTATAAAAGAAGCACACAGTCTGAGAAGAAAACAAGGATAGTTTATTAAATGTGGAGGAAAACTGAGGAGATTATAAAAGAATAAAGAGAAGAATTTAGAAGGAGTGGAGAAGGGGCACCGTCACTGGGGTCAGTTGATCAGCATGTGTAGACTTCATCATAAGCTGACATTCACCTGCTGTCAAGTTCTGTTCAGCTCCTCCTGTAGTGACATCAGGTTCTTCTTCTCACTCTCACTGATCTCACTAGACAGCAACCTGTGAAGGACACGAGTGTGAGTTACAAACATAAGAGGACCCCATCTCACACACTGTACTATTACAGGGACACACCCACTCAGGTCAACTTCCCAGAATTCTCCTCAGTGTCCCATAGTCACATGACATGTGTGTCACCCTGCCTGTCACTCAGTTCACTGTCCAGTCAGGTCACCGTCTTCTGAAGGCCTTTTGGTTTCATCTCATCTCAGTGAAGACTGTTCTGGTTAAAGCCTGCCTTTCCTTGCTAGCTCCTCTTGTTGTTTCAATTATTCACTCGTCACTTTCCACGGAATTGTTCACCAGACTGTGAAAACTGCAGTGATTCACCCCTTACTGAAAAACCTGGGGCTGACCCTACTGACTTTAATAATTTTCGACCAATTTCTAATCTTCCTTTTATTTCAAAGGTTCTTGAACAAACTGTGGCTTCCCAACTATATCAGCATTTATCTGCTAACAGTTTATATGAACCATTCTAGTCAGGCTTTCGACGTTTTCACAGCACTGAGACGGTACTAATTAAGATCACTAATGATCTCTTAGATGCTGCAGACTCAGGTCCAATCACAATCCTTGTTCTTCTTGACCTCAGTGCTGCATTCGATACTGTCTGTCATTCCACCTTACTAAAAAGGTTATCTGCACTAGCTATTTCTCACATTCCGTTAACCTGGTTTAAGTCATATCTTACAGACTGAACTCAATTCATTCAGCTGGACACATGTACCTCCACTCTCACTCCCGTAGTATCTGGGGTTCCTCAAGGTTCTGTCCTCGGCCCCTTGCTGTTTATCATTTATCTGCTTCCTTTGGGTGTCATTTTTCGTAAATGGAAGATAAACTTTCATTGTTACGCAGATGATACCCAGTTATATATCTCAACTTCACCATCTGCATCGCTTCCACCATCCTCACTTACTGATTGCCTTGCTGAGATCAAGTCTTGGTTTTCTTCTAACGTCTTGCAATTGAACTCTCATAAAACTGAGGTATTTCTTATGGGCACGAAATCTGCAATTGCGAAGGCATCAAAGATTAATAGACAACACATCTGTTACCTGTACAGATCAGATAAAAAGCCTTGGTGTAATTCTGGACAGCACGTTGTCTTTTCAGTCTCACATCTGTTACTCAAGCAGCTTACTTCCACCTGCGAAACATTAATCGCCTCGTCCATCTTTGTCAAATCACTCTACTGCCATTTAGTCAACAGTTTGGTCACTGGACTATTGCAACTCACTTCTCTTTGGTCTGCCCCAAAAGTTACTACATAAACTTCAACTTGTTCAGAATGCGGCTGCTCGTATAATTACTAAAACACCCTACTCTGATCACATCACACCGTCATTCAGCAGCTTCATTGGCTGCCAATAAAGTTTAGGGTCAACTATAAAATTTTAGTCCTTACATATAAGGCTATTCATAATCTTGCCCCTACATATCTCTCACAGCTCCTACAAGTCACTAAACCCTCTCGCATGCTCAGATCCTCTTCTTCCATCAACTTAAATAATCCACCAGCACGTCATGTCATGATGGGATATCGAGCGTTAGCAGATCGGCACCCTCCTTATGGAACTCATTACCTGTCTACCTTAGGAACATGACTACCCTTCGCCAATTCCAGGCTAATCTTAAAACTCATCTGTTTAAAATTGCTGATTCACTGTAATTGTTACTGGTGTTGTTTTATTTGGATTTTACATTTTAAGTTATTGAATGTTTAATTTTTATCTGATTGTACAGTGACCTTGAGTTTTTGAAAGGCGCTTCAAATAAAATGTATTATTATTATTATTGAAGATGTTCTAATCAGGTTGGGGTCCTCCGTGGCTCCTGCTGACAGTTTTCATTTTTTTATTATCCTACATTGTTTTACATTGTTTTTATTACTTGTTTAATTCTGCATTATCTGTTTTTTATTCTATTCAATTATTATTTAGTATCTCTGTGTGTGTCTTGCAGTTCTCTCATGTTTCTTATATTTTGTGGTTTGATCCCAAGACACAGGACCACCTGCCCCCAACTCTCTAAAGGCTGCGGCTCATTTGACTGCACTCTGGTGATTGGTGGTCTTTGTGAGTATTTTGCTCTTTTGTTTTAATTCTGATTATTGTCTTTGAACCTTTGGCTCTTGAGTTCAGATTCTCTTACAGTTTGTGCTTTTTGAATGTTGTTAGCTTTGGATTGCCTTTGGCAGCCCCTTTGGCTCTTTTGTTAATAAACCTCGTCTTTTATGAAGACCACTTGTGGACTTGTCTCTGCTCCAGCTGGAGTTTTCACGGTTCTCCCTCTGGTCAGACTCACTTCACGCCTCTGAGACTCTTTTTGATTTTATTTTGAATTTAAAAGCCTGAGCTCCTTTCTGAGGCCTAGTCAGGCCTGAAGCCTCCTGTTTGCCTGAGGTGGGCCTGCCTGGGATGACATTTGTTTGGTGGGCTATTCTAGAGGCCTCACCCCTTTGTTATATTGTGCTGTTAGAGCAATCACAACAGAAGGTGGTCTGTCCAGGTGACGTGGTGTTGACCCCTCTGTGGTCACTTCCTGTGTCCTGCTCTCTTAATTAATGTTCAGTCTCTCTCTTTATTATTTTCTTTCCCACTCCTCCTCACTCTCCTGTCTTCTCTCATTTTCTGTCCTCTTGTTTCTTCTTGTTGTCCCCTCACCACCCTGTCCACTGACATTGGCTCTTCTCTGTCTTGTTATTTCCAAGTGACCCCATAAACCTGCCCACCCTCTCCTCCTGTCCACTCTGCCTGCTGTCCTGATCCTGTCACCTCTCCTCCCTGTGTCCTTGTCCCTCTGTCTGTCCACCTTTTCTGCTCTTCTTTTCTCAGCTCATCTCACACTACTCCTCTTTCTTGTTCTCCTTCTGTCGTCTCTCATTATCTTTGTTGTCCTCCCTGTCTGTCACCTCCATCCAGCTCCACTTGTCCACTGCTCTTTGTCCTTCTCATCCCACTGCCTGTCCTTCTCCTTCCTTCAGTCAGTCCATGTGGTGTCCTGTGATCATTCCATCCATCAGGCCATCAGCTGTGACTTCATAACCCCACACACCTCACCCTGTTTACTCACCTCAGTGTCTTTAATTTACAGTTTGGAGTCTGCAGACCCTCATACAGCTGATGAGCTCCTGAATCCCCCAGGCTGTTGAATCTCAGGTCCAGTACAGTCAGCTGTGAGTGTGGAGAAGAGAGGACTGAGGAGAGATGAGGAACATTTGGAGGTGAAACGACATGAGCGCAGGCTGTGGAGATAAAGAAAGAGAAGTGAGGACATGAGGAGGGACAGACAGACAGACCACAGAGCTCAATGACTGCTGCCATTTTTACTTTTACTGAGCCCGTTTGAACCAGAGACCACCGCTGTTCTTATAAGTAGGCACCAAACACCTGAGAGGGTCTCCTGCTTTCATGTTGTACTGACAGGTGAGAAGTCATTGAAACGGACACACGGACATTAATATTGGAGATGAACCTCAAAGAAATGAGACTGACAGCGTCCTGCACTTGAGAGGCCACATGGACTTGTAGAAGGTGACAATGGTGGGGTGACAAAGTGGGATTTCTTTGTGTCATTCAGGACTCAGGATGTGGAGACATTTTGTCTGATTTGTAGGACATCATGCAAAGACAACATTCTGGTCACTGCAGAGCTTAACACTCAGCTGTTTGTCATGATGGACTCTCCTCACGTCACAGTAATTAGATGATGACGATGACACTCTGTTGGTTTAAAAGGACAAACACTGAGTGATGACACAATGGACATGGAGGACGACTGAAATGTGACACTTATGTCCTCAGCCACTCAGACCTCACATACTGACTGGTGACACTGACCAGCTGACCTTTGCACTAAACACCTCAGTGGTGCTGAGCTCAGTTTTCTTATTCCTTCTACTAATTTGTAATAAAGCAGGAGGATGAACTTCAAATGGACTGTCAGAGTTCCAAAGTCCAGTCCAGTGGGCACAGAGGTGGTGGACTGTGAAGAGACCCCATGACTGCTGACACTGCTGTCCATTCTCAGCTCTGCCTATAAGTGATTTGATCAAAATGACGGCAATGGAAATCAGCAGCACTTTATCAGCTGACTTCACAGGACGTGTGGGGGTTACAGGAGTGACATGTTTGTGTCCTCACCATTTGAATTTGTCACAACACAATCATTTCTTTATGTCCTGCCTTTTCAATGAAGGCTCATTTATAAAAGTCAGGACAGGCCAGTGGACATTAAAGGGGTTGGACTAAAGATGGTGGGGTCTTTACAAGCTTTTACAAATAATACCAGAAATATTCAAACAAAATGTTAAAAATGTTAAAATCAATGGACTTGGGTTCAAATTATGAGTGTACAGCAAAGGCCATCTGTCACACAGACTTCACACATTGGTAAGGCATCATCTCATTTGACAAGGACAGGAGACAAATGAAGAACAAGAGCAGCACAGTCACAGTGTCAGGTGCCAGACCTGTCAGTAGTCATTACTTTTAATAATCTCTCATTTATAAAAAAAAAAATTTTGGGATAAGAGATGAGACGTGACTTTCTCAGAGAGACACTTTCACGTCCTGGGAGATGAGTCTTTGGGCCTGAAATAAAAGACAAAGAGTAGATGACAAAGTATAACATCGTAAAGAATTCAAAACATTGGCGTGATACACATACAGAGCAGGTTAGATACAATGGAAGTACGATAATTGAAAGTCTCAAAAAACTATAGTAAAGATTGTATTAACACAAACAAATGGAAATTATTACTTGGTGAAATAACAGAACAGCGAAACGATATTGAATATATTGTTCAGATTTAAACTTTAAGTTGGAGACTAATAGATCGTCTAATTCATGTTGCCATCAGGGAAAAAGTCGTGTTTCTTCCCAATGAAGAGGTGTATCCACGAGAATTAAAAGAGTTGTTTGGTGAAAGTGAAATCCACATCTGCTGTCACGGTTGCACAGATACACATGAGATTTTAGAGACAGAAATATTATTCAAACACTTCAAACAAACATAAGTCTCTTTCAGGAGTGAATCGAGCTCTGTGTGTAGTCGGAGAGGACAGTTCCGTCTCTCAAATAAAAGAATAGAAAATCTTCCTCTTAGGGGCACGCCTTGAGAGTGGGACCCCACAGGAGCAAAGGATGTCTATGGGAGAACAGAGACAAGGCAGTGAGACAAAGGACAGCTGCTGTACAGGCTTTTAAATATATTGAAGTGCCACGCGAGATGCAGATTGCATGGCATGGCAGGAGCAAGCCAGCAGCTGATCGAGCAAAGAGGAGGTAAAAGAAAACTGTATTTTTTCCTATTGTATCACCATTTAAGAGGGGTTTTGGAGGAGTGCCCACGTCTCCAAGGGGTATGTTCAGCCCCTCTTCGTAATCCAGTGGCAAAGACGCAAAGTGGCTGGCATGTAGCACAGGCCTTGGTGAGTGAAACAAGCAGAGCGTGAAGCCCCTAGTAATAATAATATCCATTACTGGTGGCCTTGTGATAAAGGAAGTTCTTTCCAAGGTGACAGATCAAATGTTTCATCTCCCACTCACTTTTTCCACGATATCTTAATGTCTGCCAAGTCACCATCAGCCAAAACTGCAGGTCCCCAAGTCCTCTGCTCTGCTCAGCTCTGCCCTCTGGTGGTGACACCCTGTCACTGCTCTGCTTCTATTTATTTCCAGCTCTCAGTTCTCCCTTTTTCTTCTTCTCCATTCCCATCTCCTTTCCCTTCTCCCCTCCCTCCTGTTTCCCATAATGCTGTGTGTCTCTGCTAACCAGTCAGTCGTTTGTTCATTCAGGTGAGTGACGTTTCTGATGTTTGTTTAGCACAAATCTCTGATTTCAGACTCACATTCAATCATCTGTCAATGGACAGTCACAGTTTATACTTCAGTCGCAATCTTCTACCATCTTTAGTTACCCAGCTTTGCTGATCCCACATCCATTGTGGTCTCATCATCCTCTTCATAGCTGAGAAGAGCAGACCTCACCGTACACTTTAAAGTCTGATGTTTTTTCGTGTTCAGAGATGATGCTCTTCACAGTACTTTTATAAAAAGCTGATATTTGAGTGTCTGTGTGTGTTCTGTTGTCTTGAACACGTCTAGCTATCCTCTTCTCACCCCTCTCATTAACTGCAGTGTTTTCACCATAAGTACTGCCAATTAGCTTGTATTTTCATTCTGTGTAGCCTGAGGCTATATAACGGTGACAATCCCATGATGGCTGCTCATGCTCAGATGCTGGAACTCCCTGATCAGACATGGACAGTCACGTGAGGTCAAGTCACTAATATCACATAATTTGGTTATTCAATCCACAGTTAGACTCCTGACTAAGTCTGCATGCTCTTCTGTGCTGAATGGCCGACAAATCATTGGCCCTTTGGAGGAGCAGGCAACTTACTTAATGAAGGAGTGTACCTAATAAAGAGGCCATATAGTCTGCGTGTGGAGTTAAACTGAAGTAATCAGTACAATTGTACAAAAATAAGAGAATCCTCTGGTGTGTTAATGTTTTACTATTTTTACTGTCGACTAGCATTTACCAGATGGAGCCTGGGTGGAAAGGCTTAACAGGGGTCTTCAATGCACACCTGACTTTGGACTGACACAACTATTGAATGAATACAAGTATTTAATACATTTTCTGAGAAAATCAGCACAATTGGTCTTGTGGATTACAAGTAAATTAAAAATCAGAATTCAAACATCTTTTCCGCTACACCCTGGATGAAAGTTTGACATGATGTCTTCCCTTAAGGGAATTTTTGGACAATCACGATCAGTAATTTTGGATGTTGCTACAGACAAAAGATTATTACGTATTAGTAATTAATTGTGTGTCTTCTACAAGACAATGAAAACATTTTACTTTTATCTTTTTTTCTCACAGAATCAATGTGGCAGAGCACTTTTGTAACATGAGCGAAAAAATAAAATTTTTAAACACATTGACACATTGTTCAGGAAAACATGTGGAATGAAATAAATCCAGAGGTGATTTAATACAAACAACACAAAATCAGCTGTAAAACGCCATTATTGTTTTTAGGAGCCTAAAAGAGATATCGGTACAAATGTGTCAGATGAAGCATCTAAAGACAGTATAACAAAATTGACTCCAGACAGTCACAAAGGTTTCGGGCAGCTACCCGTATAATATGTTCCTGGCTGCAAAAGGTTTGCAATGTTTACAAAACAGAGTCCAAAACAGAACTGCTCAATTGGAGGTAAGATGGCGGTTTTAAAAGCTGGGAGAGTAAATGAGGTCATCCAGGTTTGGACCAGAAGTGACATCTTCATGACCGGAAGTGACGTCATCAGTAGTACCGAACCTGATGGGATTTCCGAGAACTGTCTGCAAGAGACTGAGAGAGACAGTCATCACACTCTGCCACCCCTGGTCTGGCATAGTATTACCATTACTTAAGCCCTTTAGCTGCCTCCTAATCGCACGTGTGTGACAAGGACCCCAGCCCAGACCGCCGGTGGGCGTCCCTGCACCGAGAAGTCGTGAAAACGAGAAGAGCATCAGCGTTGTAATGGAGGAAAACCCTACAATGAACAAGCAAATACTTATACGGTTGAAGATCAAGAAACCACCTGGTGACTCAAGGATTTGACTCCATGTGTAGGGCCATCCACTGTAAGGGTGCATGATCCGTCACGAGAGTGAATACCCGACTCGAGAGTACCTCAACTGTTTAAACACCCATTTAATTGCAACTGCTTCTCGTTCCACCGCCGCATACCTGGTTTCCCATTCTAAGAGTTTCCAGCTCAGGTACATGATGGGGTGTTCAATACCATCAACGTTTTGGCTCAGCACTGCACCCAGGCCTGTGTCTGAAGCGTCGGTCTGGAGAATGAAAGGAAGAGAAAAATTAGGAGCTTTCAACACTGGTGCTGACATAAGGGCCTGTTTTAAGTCACTAAATGTAGCCTTTGTCATATCATCCCATACCACATTATTCGAAGCCCTCTTCCTTGTTAAATTAGTCAAGGGCGGCGCTCTTTCTGAAAACTGGGGTACAAACCAGGGGTTCAAGTTCCACCTCAACTTTCTTTGCTTCAGGTAGTCGATAGGGACATTCTTGAGCGACAACACTAGGTTCGGTCACAATATCATGTGTAATCAGAGCGGTCCATCCCTGTTTCTTGCTCACAACCTCGTGGACGAAGAGTACAGCTGTTTCCTGCTCCTGTCTCTGTCTGGAATTTAGCTCTGGCCCGAAATTAAGGATGGCAGATTGAGTAAAGAATGAGCGGGGCTCAGCGGAGAAGGGATCTGGATCTCTTTCCTTCCATGGCTTCAGCAGGTTCACATGCTAAATCCACTCCCTCGGTCAATGATTGGGCTGTTTCACCAAATAATCGACGAGTCCTTTTCTCTCTTTAATTTCATAAGGTCCTTGCCAGTGGGCAATAATTTGGAATGAGAGGTTGGAACCAAGACCATCCCCAACTTGGAATTCTTGGAGGTGGTGCCATGGTCATAATATCGGGCCTGTGTTGCTTGCACTTCCTCCATGTGACTTTTAAGATCGGTCAAATTTTTCCAAATCTATTGCGTAATTGTGTGATATATTCCAATATGTTGGTAAGGGAAGGGCCTCTCCTTCCCGTCCTTCTTTAAACTATCCAATATTCCCTAGGTTGTCATCCATATATTAATTCAAATAGTGAGAATCCGTAGAGGCTTGTAGTACTTCCCAATATGCTGATCCCAGTTTCTCTCATCCTCACTGACCACCTTGCAAAGCATTTGTTTGAGAGCCTAATTAAACCTCTTTACGAGACCATCGGTTTGAAGATGATACACGGGTCCTTAAGTGCTTTATTTTAAGTAATTTGGTAGTTTCCCTGAACATTTCTGAGGTGAAAGGCATCCCTTGACCCATATGGACTTCTTAGATATGCCTACACGTGCAAAGACCCCCACTAATTCCCATGCGATTGCCTTAAATGTAGCTGAACGTAATGGAACAGCCTCAGGATATCGAGTAGTACAATCCACAAAGACTAATATGTACTTATGACCTCGGGCTGAGGTCTCCAGGGTCGTCGATATCAATCCCAATATGTTCAAAAGGGACATCAATCAAGGGAAGGGGAATGAGAGCGCAGCCCCTCCTAGGGATTTGCCGTAATTGACACTCAGGACAAGAGATACAAAAATGGCGAACCTCCTCATTAATTCTCGGCCAGTAAAATAGGATCTTAATTTGCTGTAGTTTTTGTGCCCAAATTGCCTCCCAGAAGTTGAGCATGTGCTAACTCACAGACCTGTGTCCGGTAGGTTCATGGGATTAGCAACAGTTTTCTCATGTTTCACTATTCGATATAACAGATTGTTTTCAATCACAAAGTGAGGACCCTGTGGCATTGGTTGATGAGTGCATTGGCCATTGACAAGCACGACTGCATTTTTAGCAAATTTCAGGAGTCATCATTCCACTGCTCCTGTTTGAAAGAAGCTGGCATTTCTTTAAACTGAAACTGTATTTCAGAGAGGGTCCAGTCTGATCTCAAGGGGCGGAGCATCATCCCAGCTCATCAAGGCGCGGGTTGATGACATATCTGCCTGCGATGGCCTAGGAATCTCCTCACCCCTTTCTTGGATTTCCACATCTCTCTCTGCCAGCTGATTACATTTCGTGAAGACAGCTTGAGTTGGGTCATCCCCATCTATAACTAGGCCTGAATTTATTTTCAGACCAGTCCCGACCAGAATCACTGGAAAGGTGGCGAAGGTTGGCCGCAATGGGGATTTTTCTTAGCAATCGTCCCTGACAGATGAAACACCAGGCGGTTTTGTATTATCTGATTTCTCAGTGTATACATGTTTAATACTGGTCTTTCCCTTTATCCATTGCCGCGGTAATGCATATCGGCAATAAACACTGGAGATGCTGCTGCTCTGAGTCAAAAGGGGCCTTGACTTTAAATCCATTAACGACTACAATACCAGTATGGGATAGCGTCGGGGGTTGGTAAGTGCACATAAACCGTTCCTCTCCTTCCACCTGCATTCCACCTCCTCTCCGGGCAGGTGGCGCGTCCGATGGCCTGGGAACTTCAAAACAGGCTTCAGAATACATGAAAGGGACTGGTTAAGGTGGACATAATCCGATGGAATCCACTAGGGGACCATTCTGCTCTCCCAGATTGTGAGGCTGATTTTATTTATTCGAGCTTACCGAGGAGCTCGCTCATGCTGCGGAAATTTCCCCATACGGGCTGGGCTAAGTTAGCGGGGAGGCTCTTTAATAGTAAAAACAGGCCACCTGCTGCACTATTTGAAAATGTTCAGCTCAACTGGCCTTAGTCATTGTGCCACTTGCTCCCACAGAGCCTCCGCCTGATCGTGGAGTTTCTTTTGGGAGTTATACTCCCAAGTCATTAATTTTTTAGCCTGCTGGTCTGGGGACAGCCCATTTTTCTCTAAAGGTTTTAACCTCAATGGCTCAGCTCTCTCCTCCAAGAGAATATAATGAGTCCCCTTCATTTCATCCCGGGACCAGCCCACATCTGTTAGTCTCCTCCATATTCCCCCTGTGGTTATATTTTAGCCCGGGTTTATATATAGGAAGTGAAGCCTGCTCTGATTACACCTGACTGCCAGACTAGCTCCCCACCCAGAAATTCGGCCCCGGTACTTTCCCACCTGGGTATTTTTCAGGTCCTGTCCCTTTTCTTCAGGGTATACTGCATCTACGAGACTGTAACAAAATTGACTCCAGCCAGTCACAAAGGTTTGAGGAAGCCACCCTTATAATATGTTCCTGGCTGACAAAGGTTTTAAAAACAGAGTCCAAAACAGAACTGATCGAGTGGAGGTAAGATGGCGGTTTTAAAGGTAGGGAAAAGAAATTAGGCCATCCAGGTCAGAACCGGAAGTGATGTCTTCAAGACCGGATGTGACATCATCAGTGCGCCAGAAGTGAAATTATCAGTGGTGCCGGAACCTGATGGGATTTCCTGAGAATGGTCTGCAAGAGTCTGAGAGAGACAGTTCAGCACACTCTGCCACCCCCTGGTCTGGCATAGTATTACCATTACTTAAGCCCTTTAGTTGCCTCCTAATCGCATGTGTGTGGCAATAGATAAAATGAAGACATTAGAATTGTGACATGTTGTAAAATGTAGTGCCAAATCCTGACATGAACATCGTCAGATCTCCTTCTCAGCCTGTGTGAGGGTGAGAATCTTTTTGGTTTGTCTTTCGCATTATCTGCTATATTCCTGTCTAACAGCCTTTTAGCCTCCCTAATATCCTTCATAATGGTTGACCTCATGTTCTCATATGCCTTATGATTCACTTTGGAGTTACTAGTCTTATACACCTTATTTTTTTGTTTTTTTCCTTGGCAACTTCTTTGTTAACTCTATTTTTAACCCACAGCAGATTAAAAAAAAAAAATTCCTATTATTTCCAATTTTAGGTATGTACCTGTCCTACATTGTATGTAAAACATATTTAAACCTGTTCCACTGATCCTCGACTGACTTCACATTTAAAAGTTTATCCAAGTCTATCCTTTTTAGACTTGCGGCATCTGCTCAGAATTAGCCCTATCAAAGTTAAACTTATCAATTTTCATCCACACTCTTACAAAACACTGAAAATTATATTATAAACTCGTCAAAAAAATTAAAGGAACACTTTGAAAACACATCAGAACTCAATGGGAAACAAAATCCTGTTGGATATCTCTACTGATATGGACTGGTAATGTGTTAGGAACGAAAGAATGCCACATCGTTTGATGGAAATGAAAATGATCAACCAACAGAGGGCTGAATTCAAAGACACCCCGAAAATCAAAGTGAAAAAATGATGCGGAAGGCTAGTCCATTTTGCCGAAATTTCATTGCAGCAATTCCAAATCATACTTAGTAGTCTGTATGGCCCCCACGTGCTTGTATACATGCTTGACAACATGACCCGATGGATGGTGTATTGGGGGATCTCTTCCCAGATCTAGACCAGGGCATCACTGAGCTCCTGGACAGTCTGAGGTGCAACCTGGCGGCGTCGGATGGCCCAGAGGTGTTCTATTGGACTGAGTTCAGGCGAGTGTGGGGGTTAGTCAATGATATCAATTCTTTTATCCTCCAGGAACTGTCTGCATACTCTCACACTGCATGACGCCGGACATTGTCGTGCACCAGGAGGAACCCAGGAGCCACTGCACCTGCATAGGTTCTGACAATGGGTCCAAGGATTTCATCCCAATATTTAATGGCAGTCAAGGTGCTGTTGTCTAGCCTGTAAAGGTCTGTGCGTCCCTCCATAGATATGCCTCCCCAGATATACCATCACAGACCCACCCCACCAAACCGCTCATGCTGAACGATGTTACAGGCAGCATAACGTTCTCCATGGTCTCTCCAGGACCTTTCACATCTGCTCAGGGTGAACCTGCTCTCATATGTGAAAAGCACAGGATGCCAGCGGTGCACCTGCCAATTCTGGTATTCTATGGCAAATGCCAATCAAGCTCCACGGTGCAGAGAGCACAGGCTTCACTAGAGGACGTCGAGCCCTCAGGCCACCCTCATGAAGTCTGTTTCTGATTGTTTGGTCAGAGACATTCACACCAGTGGCCTACCTGCATGCTGGAGGTCATTTTGAAGGCTCTGGCAGTGCTCATCCTGTTCCTCTTTGCCCAAAGGAGCAGATACCTGTGGGTCCTGCTGATGGGTTAAGGACCTGCTACGAGGGGCCCTGTCCAGCTCTCCTCGAGTAACTGCCTCTCTGTCTCCTGGAATCTCCTCCATGCCCTTGAGACTGTGTTTGAATACTCAGCAAACCTTCTGGCAATGCAACATATTGATGTGCCATCCTGGAGAAGTTGGACTACCTGTGCCACCAAACTCTGTAGGGTCCAAGTATCGCCTCATGCTACCAGTAGTGACACTGACCATAGCCAAATGCAAAACGAGTGACAAAACAGATGAGGAGGGAAAAATGTCAGTGGCCTCCCTCCAGCTGTTAAACCATTCATTCCTGTTTTGGGGTCATCTCATTGTTGCCCCTCTAGTGCACCAAAGCAGCTGAAACTGATGAACAAGCCCCTCTGCTGCTTAACTGACCAGATCAATAGCCCAGAAGTTTCATAGACTTGATGCTATACTCTCATTCAAAAGTGTTCCTTTAATTTTTTTGAGCAGTATATTATGGTCACTTGACCCTAGTGGTTCAATCACCTCTACACCCTCAATTCTATCCTGATTATTACAAAATACTAAATCCACACAAGCTTCACCCTGCATTTGTGGTTTAAAATGCTGTGCTAAAAAACAGTCACTGATTATTTCTAAAAACTCCTGGGGCCTCATGTATAAACGGTGCGTACGCACAGAAATGTTGCGTAAGAACGTTTCCACGTTCAAATCGCGATGTAAAAATCTAAACTTGGCGTAAAGCCACACACATTTCGGCGGTACCTCATACCCTGTCAAATCGCAAGTTCTCCGCTCAGTTTTGCAGACTGGCGGCACCCAGTGTGAAAGCAATGCTACTGTTCCTGTGTGGTTTCCCTTTCTTTTTCAGATTCACATCCTTGACATGGCTTTATAAATACACTGAAATTAACTGCATATTGTTTATTAGTTTATAATTAATAATCTATAGTTTAGATTGTAATTAACCAGTAACAATATAATGGTCCACAGAATGGTCAAACTATTCTAAATACCATAACTGCTTTAACGTTGTTACTCTCACTTCTTCTTCTTCTTTCAGCTGCTCCTGTTAGGAGTTGCCACAGCGGATCATCTTTTTCCATATTTCTCTCACTGCACCACTCGGAGTATTTATATCACTGTATCTGAGTGTGAATCACAGCAGCAGCTGATTGGAAAGAGAATTATCAGTATACAGTATCAAGCACACGCTGTCTCAGCCATTCGCTATTGTAACTGGTCTCATCCGACCAATGCTTCAGAGCCTTTCCTGTACGGACCTCGCGGTTAACAAACAGTTTCATCCCAAGAACTTTAAATGCAGTCAATCAATTGCTCCTTGTAGAACTGTTTGTACTAATAAGTACAATCACCTCACTGTAAACTTGCACTACAGTTATAATATTGCACAACCTGAGCCACTTTATAAAGCGCGTATTTACATATGATGACGATATCATTTTAAAGATGAAATGCAGCAAAATATGTTTATTATATTATACAGATAAAACTTTAACTTCATTTAAATAATCTATATTTTTAATAATTAAACATGTGAGGACATGGTGCCGCAGTGCTAGCGAGGAGCTGGCACTCTGTTTACAGATCGTTCCTGCCTCGCACTGTATTCCTACTGGGACTGGCACGACACTGGAAGGATAGATGGATAGAATAAACATGTACTACGAAAATATTTCAGTGTTCCTTAAAAGAAGAATCAGCGTTCTAAGCTTACTGATGGCTTAACGTCTATTACAGAGCTGATTGTGTGGCAATTGGGTATTTGGAGGAAGAAAAGGAAGAACAGGAATTGGAGGTTAGTATGTTTGAGAGAGACAGTACTTCTGTAATAAAGCATTTCATCGCAGCTCGCACACGCCGCAGCAAGCATCTTCCATCGAGACATGAACAATCACTGCGCCACCATGTTCCCATGTTTAATAACATGCTTTAACTCCTACCATCATGAAATAATATCATGTATACTTCTCAGTATTTTAATTATTCAGGGAGTTATAATTTCACGAATGTAATGGATTCTGTGTCCTGACGGACAAAGAGAAAGCCCGTTTATGAAGCACATAGTGATTCACACACAGAGCACATAGAAGATCAAATAAAAACAAAGCATTAAACGTGCTACTTTAGTTACGATGGGATTTGAGAAACTAGTAAATTAAACGATTTTAAGATGAAGTTTATGGTGAAGGCGCGTTCACGAGCGTTACTTTTCACGCTGATCGGGATTTATGTATTGGAAGAACTCGGAAGTGGGCAAACACACAGATTTATGCATCTGGATTTTTCTGTGCGTTAGCACATTTCGGCTTTTGTGCTTACGTCATGTTATAGTGCGAATTCTACACACGGCATTATGCATGAGGCCCCTGCTCGTTTGCTCTGCCATTTGCAAGTTTATTCTATTTAATATAAATAATAAAATAATTAAAGTCTCCCATGACTATAATATCTCCCTGTAAATTTACATTTTTAAAGTTACTAAAAAGATGTGTGTTGAAATTACTGTGTGCATTGGGTGGTCTGTAACACACTCATAAAACAAGGCCTCTTTCCCTAATGCTTTCCAGGTGAAGCCACATGTCCTCACTAAGATAGGGCTCATCATCCAACTGAAGAGGACTTGAGTTTGACATAAACAGCAACCACCTCCTTTCTGTTCTGTCTATTCTTCCTCATGCATATCACTCTATGTTCTACTCATCCACTTCTTTGTTATTTAGCCAGGTTTCTGTTATTTCTTTAATATCTTAATAACTTTATGCTCTGCTACATACAGCTCCAATTCACTCCAATGTTTCATTTTTGATACTTCTAGCATTAAGGCAAGCTATTTTTAATTTGCTACTCATTCTACATTTAAATGTTTGCTTAGAATTTCCATTACTATGCATTTTTATTTTTACAGTATTGTTTGTTCCTCCATGTACATTTCTAAATCTAGCCTGTCCTAAACTCCCTTCCCTCCATTCCCTAGTTTAAACAATTCTCCACTAACCTACTCATACGCCTCCCCAACACATTGTTGCCCCTCTGGTTTAGATGTAACCCATCATGGCAGAACAAGTCCCATCTGTTTCAAAGAGTTTCAATACACCATAAATCTGTACCCTTTTATCCTACACCAAGATTTGAGCCACACATTAAGCCTTCTAATCTCCTCAGTCTTAACCTGGACTGGCACATGGCAGAACTTCAGAGAAGACTACCTTGTCAATTCTGCTCCTCAGCCTGGAATTTAACTCTTTAAATTTGTATTGCAGACTACCCTTATGTATGCAATTTGTTCTAGCATGGACAATGACAACTGCACCCCCCATTTTGACCAAGAGCCTATCCACCCTTCCAGGAAGGTTCCCCACCTGTGCACCGGAAGGCAACACACTATGTGAGACTCTCTGTCTCTGGAGCAAACCTGCACTTCAATCCCCATAATGATTGAGTCCCCAACTATCACTACCTTTCTCTTCCTGGGAATCGGTTTTGAGGTGGTCCGTTGGGGCTCCTTATACATATCTACCACCTCAGAATGTTGAGAGACAGCATCCACTTCCAATTTTGTGATTGATGCACCTAGGCAGTGTGCACCCTTACCTTGTGCCTTGTAACTGTGACCCCCCTATCTCTACCTGTCTGGTCTGGAGTCTCCTCTTGTGCCACCTTGGGGGTGCACACTATCTTTCTAAAGCAGTGTTTCCCAAACTCGGTCCTGGGGACCCCCGTGGCTGCAGGTTTTTCTTCCAACCAGATTCCTAATCAGTGACAACACCTGATAGCACTGATCTCATTTAATTAGCTGGTATTATTTTTCTTTTATTCTACATTCAGAAAAGCACAGCAGCATGATTTCTACATTTATAAGACATTTAGAAATATTTCTTCTTTTTCTATAGATTTAAATGCTTAACTCTCTTTTGTTGATTTCATTCTATTTTGCACTTTCTCTGTGCAGTTTTTCCTCTTTGTTGTATCTCATTAATGACAATTAAAAATGAGAAGAGCAGACACCCAGGCAAACAACACGGAATAATCAAAGGCTGAAACTACTTTAGCATCAAACCCACTAATTAGTAAATAATGGATTAATTAAACAATTAGAACGCCTAGAAAAGAAGAATGACAATCAAGGTAAAAAAAAAATAGATAGATAGATAGATAGATAGATAGATAGATAGATAGATAGATAGATAGATAGATAGATAGATAGATAGATAGATACTTTAGTGGATTCTCCATGATTGACAGGAGCCTGCTCAGTGCCGTCGCTCTGCCACAGATGTCAAACTGTCCAGCTCCGTGCCTACAATAGAGCCTGCCTTCCTCACCAGTTTGTCCAGGTGTGAGGTGTCCTTCTTCTTTATGCTGCCTCCCCAGCATACAACCCAGTAGAAGAGGGTGCTCGCCACAACCATTTCATAGAACATCTGCAGCATCTTATTGCAGATGTTGAAAGACATCAGCCTGCTAAGGAAATATAGTCTGCTCTGACCTCTCTTACACAGAGCATCAGTATTGGCAGTCCAGTCCAATTTATCATCCAGCTGCACTCCCAGGTATTTATAGGTCTGCACCCTCTGCACACAGTCACCTCTGATGATCACAGGGTCCATGAGGGGCCTGATCCTCTTAAAATCCACCACTAGCTCCTTGGTTTTGCTGGTGTTCAGGTGTAGGTGGTTTGAGTCGCACCATTTAACAAAGTCCTTGATAAGGTTCCTATACTCCTCTCCTGCCCACTCCTGATGCAGCCCACGATAGCAGTGTCGTCAGCGAACTTTTGCACGTGGCAGGACTCCGAGTTGTATTGGAAGTCCGATGTATGTTGGCTGAACAGGACCGGAGAAAGTCCAGTCCCCTGTGGTGCTCCTGTGCTGCTGACCACAATGTCAGACCGGCAGTTCCCGAGATGCACATACTGAGGTCTGTCTGTAAGATAGTCCACGATCCATGGCACCAGGTATGAATCTACTCCCATCTCTGTCAGCTTGTCCCTAAGGAGCAGAGGTTGGATGGTGTTGAAGGCGCTAGAGAAGTCCAGAAACATAATTCTTACAGCACCACTGCCTCTGTCCAAGTGGGAGAGGGATAGGTGTAGCATGTAGATAATGGCATCCTCCGCTCCCACCTTCTCCTGGTATGCGAACTGCAGAGGGTCAAGAGCATGGAGGAGCTGTGGCCTCAGGTGGTAAAGCAGCAGCCGCTCCATGGTCTTCATCATATGTGACATTAGAGTGACAGGCCGGAAGTCATTCAGCTCACTAGGACGTGATACCTTTGGGACTGGGGTGATACAAGATGTTTTCCAAAGCTGCGGGACTCTCCCCTGTTTCAGGCTCAGGGTCAAATATTGTTAAAAAGAAAAAAATACATTATTCCCATATAACTGGTGGTACATTATATGGGAATAATGTATTTAATATATTTTATCAAACTTAGTTTTCTAATTTCTATATTGTTCCCAAAACACAAAACTTGGGAAATAACACATCACTTAATTAGCCCAGGAGTCCAATTAAAAACAGAAGCTGGTTGGAACAAAAACCTGCTGCCACAGTGTGCCCCCAGGACCGAGGTTGGGAAACACTGCTCTAAAGGGCACCTGGGCCAGGTCTGCCAATTCTCTACTACAACGCAGGCCAGCCAATTCCTCCTCCAGTTTAGCAACCCTGAGCTCGAGGTGCTGGATCAGCTGGTATCTCCTGCAGATGTAGCCCTCATAGACAACTGGCACTTCCAAACCATCATCTAAAAAGTCCAACATCTAATAGGACTTGCATTGCACTGACCTCATTATTAAAATTTGACTTTGAATTACTAAAACTAAAAGTATTTTTTCTTTGTAAAATAAAATTAAATGATTTAACTTAAATGGTAGTTTATTCTTCATATTCAGATGACTAGTCAACTTGTTCATTAGCTAGTTAGTCAGTTAATTTGTCAGGCTTTTCTTAGTAGCTTTAGTTAATAACTTCTGGGGGGGTTGTCTTTTCGAGAGCAGTAAGTTTGTCAAGTTTGGTTTCTTTTGTGATTTGTTACTTGTGCATTGCTATACTTGTTTCTGTAAAATTATTAGTATTAGGTTTATTTAACTGAATACCTTTGCTTGTTTGCTAACTGATTGATTTAATCTGTTTAATCAACTCTCTCAACTGGGCTCAATCAGCTGCTCCTTCCTTTAAGAGACTTAAGGTCCCATCACACAAGTGTTAGGCCCTCGAGTGCAGCCCTACTGTGTAAAGACTGTGAGTCTATCTGTGAGAGGCCACTGAACAAGGACACCATGAAAGGAAAAAGACACTCATCTTTCACACAGGTACAGCTTTTGTCTTTCAATCTTTTTCCTTGGTGTGTGTCTACAATATGTTCATGTTGTTAACACCAGACATTTCTTTCATACCTATTGCAGAAGAAGAACAAAATATGACAATCTTTATCTGTTTATATCAAGCCACCTATTAAGACACCTTCTTCTCCTTTGACTTTTGGAGTTCCCAGTCTGGACTCAACAAAGTAGGCTTTACTCAAGTTTTCACCTCCAAAAGCTCCAGAAGGTGTCTGCAAGCACTTCCCTCCTGTTTCAACTTCACCAATACCTGCTATCACACTGTCTGGTGTGGAGGGACAGGTATCCTTGTGTCAAATTATTGGAGAGTCACTATTGTAAGTAATGTATGCAACTACACAACCTTTGAGTACAATGCAGTTACTAACCAGGTTTCCATCCAAGGAGTTTTTGCGAAAAAATATTTAGCGCTTCAAATTTTAGCTGATGGAAATGCTAATTATCGATAAAATGTTGTACATGTCGACATAATATTTTTCCATTTAACTTTAGTGCATAAATTCCATATCGATACTTCAGATGTCGCAAAAACTACATTGGAAACACTTTTTGTCGGAAAAAAAGGGCTTTAACGCAAATAAATGTTCACATGATACATTTTCATCACGTGCAATCAAAACGAGAATAGCGGAGCGGTTCGCATGGTCTGATGAAGAGACTCGTTATTTCTCGTGATGAGCCAATGCAGTAGCGGATAGGCTGGGTCTCCTGCTACTAAAAGGGGTACCTGAACTCCCTCCACATCAACTGTAGCCTGGGGGTGTCTCTCAGGATGTCTAAATAATACAAAAACCGCAAAGGTAGTTTACTGTGCCAGTCAAAATATTTAATAAACCGTGTGTTTCATTATCTAAACATTTTTTTCTTATTATTAAATGGCAGATGTTTTAGCATATATGAGAAATTCTCTCATTAATATTAACTTTATTTTTTTTTTTATTAAACGTCGTTATTTTGTATTAGTTTTAATTAAAAACCTTAAGGGAAGCAGGTTATGTTTCGTATCATGCACCTGTCATCAACAAGGGCCTGGAGAACAATAGATGGCCATCCTTTGCAAATAATGTAATCGCGGTAGCCTTCCATCGGGGGAAGAATAGGCACATGTGTGCCATCCAGCGCACCGTAAATCTGTGGCACAAGATGCACGAAGGAATTGCGGTATGCAATTTCATTGGCCTCCGCTACAGTCGGAAGTCTGATATAATTAATTTTTTTAATTTTTCTTTAATAGCGGTGCACACAGCATATACACATCGATGGACGGTAGTTTTACTAACCCGAAAGTTTCTCCAACTAATCTATGCTCGGCGCAGGTTGCCAGCTTGTAAAGGGCGATGGCAATCCGCTTTTGGGTTGGAACCGGTGGTCGGTGGCAACCTGTGATGGGCGCAACATCAGGACTGATGAATCCACACATCTCAAACGTCATTCTAAAATGTTGCAGCCAGAGATTTTCTGTGAAGTGTCTCTCCACCACCTCCTCCCAGAAGGTCTTATTCCGTCGTCTCTCCCATACCCGTGGGTTTCATCGCACTGGGGTACTTTCTTCGAGCTCTAGGGCTGTCGGACAAGCAACTGCTTCATTCTGCTGTCGTCTTCGAATATTATGTACAATTCCAATTATTTGTGAAACTGAAATAACAGTAAGCTGGCAAATTTCAAAAAACTGTCTGAATAATCTCTCAATTTCTTTGTTTCTTTGTTTAGTGGAGGGGGTGTAACGTGGAAAACAAAAGGTAGATAATTTGCGACATACACAAAATTAGGTATGGAAACGGTTCAAGGGCAGATTTTTTTCACGATACAACAAAACTTATGCGACAGTTCGTTTTGGGGGGGGTGACGTCATCACGCACACCGTTTTATCGATAAAAAGCCAGTTGGATGGAAACAGGCTGGAGACAGCAAATTTCGCACATTTTATTTACGTATATTCTGTTTGTCGATAACAAAATGTTGCAAAAAACTGGATGGAAACTTGGCTACTGTCTCCTATCCAATTAACATTAACAGTGTTATTAGTTATCACCCTCCAGTTTTGCTCAAGAATGTCGTTGATGAGCTGAATGGATGGCTCTTTTCCCTTCCAGATGACAGCAGCCCATTTCTAAACATTTTGGGACCTGAACATCCACCTGGTCAGTCCTCCTGCTGCAGACTTTCTCACTCTTCTTTCCTCCTTCAACATAACACACCAACTCACCAACTCAAAAGGCGGCAATCTGCTCAACGTTGTTCTGTCACACAACTGCACTCCCACAAATGCAACTGTCACTCCCCTACACATATCTGACCACTTCTGCATTCAATTCATTCTGCTTCTTAACTGTTCTCATTCACAGGGCTGACCCAAGGATCAAAGACTTGGAGTGGCAATAAGCAGGCATCTTTCTCTGACTACATTTCAAACTGCCTCGCATTCATGCAGATTCACTATGTAAAACATCCACAAGAACAGACCTTATCTGACTGAATAAACAGCCCAACTTCTGGTCCAGGCTTTGGTCTTGTCACAACTGGATTACTGCAGCTCACTACAAGCAGGAGCACCCACATGTGCTATCAAGCTACAGCAGATGGTCAAAAATTCAGTGGCCCGTCTTGTATTCAACCAGTCACAACAGATGCATGTCACTCCTCCCTTCAAATTCTTACTTTGGCTCTCTGTAGTTGCACACCATCCATTCATCCATTCTCTTCCGCTTATCCGGGGTCGGGTCGCGGGGGCAGCAGATTGAGCAGAGAGGCCCAGACATCCCTCTCCACGGCCACTTCTTCCAGCTCTTCTGGGAAAATCCCAAGGCATTCCCAGGCCAGCTGCGAGACATAGTCCCTCCAGCGTGTCCTGGGTCTTCCCGGGGCCTCCTCCCGGTTGGGCGTGCCCGAACACCTCACCAGGGAGGCGCCCAGGAGGCATCCTGATCAGATGCCCGAGCCACCTCATCTGACTCCTCTCGATGTGGAGGAGTAGCGGCTCTACTCTGAGCCCCTCCCGGATGACTGAGCTTCTCACCCTATCTTTAAGGGAAAGCCCAGATACCCTGCGGAGGAAACTCATTTCAGCCGCTTGTATTCGCAATATTGCTCTTTCGGTCACTACCCATAGCTCATGACCATAGGTGAGGGTAGGAACGTAGATCGACTGGTAAATTGAGAGCTTTGCCTTACGGCTCAGCTCCTTTTCACCACGAGACCGATGCAGAGCCGCATCACTGCGGATGCCGCACCGATCCGCCTGTCGATCTCACGCTCCATTCTTCCCTCACTCGTGAACAAGACCCCGAGATACTTGAACTCCTCCACTTGGGGCAGGATCTCTCCCCCAACCCTGAGAGGGCACTCCACCCTTTTCCGGCTGAGGACCATGGTCTCGGATTTGGAGGTGCTGATTCTCATCCCAGCCGCTTCACACTCAGCTGCGAACCGATCCAGAGAGAGCTGAAGATCACGGCCTGATGAAGCAAACAGGACAACATCATCTGCAAAAGCAGTGACCCAATCCTGAGTCCACCAAACCGACCCCTTCAACACCCTGGCTGTGCCTAGAAATTCTGTCCATAAAAGTTATGAACAGAATCGGTGACAAAGGGCAGCCCTGGCGGAGTCCAACTCTCACTGGAAACGGGCTCGACTTACTGCCGCAATGCGGACCAAGCTCTGACACGGTTGTACAGAGACCGAACAGCTCTTATCAGGGGTCCGTACCCCATACTCCCGAGCACCCCCACAGGATTCCCGAGGGACACGGTCGAATGCCTTTTCCAAGTCCACAAAACACATGTAGACTGGTGGGCAAACTCCCATGCACCCTCCAGGACTCTGTGAATGTTCCGCCACCAGGACTAAAACCACACTGTTCCTCCTGAATCCGAGGTTCACTATCCGACGGACCCTCCTCTCCAGAACCCCGAATAGACTTTTCCAGGGAGGCTGAGGAGTGTGATCCCTCTATAGTTGGAACACACCCTCCGTCCCCTTTTAAAGAGGGGACCACCACCCCGGTCTGCCAATCCAGAGGCACTGTCCCGATGTCCATGCGATGTTGCAGAGACGTGTCAACCAAGACAGTCCTACAACATCCAGAGCCTTAAGGAACTCCGGCCGTATCTCATCCACCCCCGGGGCCCTGCCACCAAGGAGTTTTTGACCACCTCGGTGACTTCAGTCCCAGAGATGGGAGAGCCCACCTCAGAGTCCCCAGGCTCTGCTTCCTCATTGGAAGGCATGTTAGTGGGATTGAGGAGGTCTTCAAGTACTCCCCCACCGACCCACAACGTCGAAGTCGAGGTCAGCAGCGCACCATCCCCACCATATACGGTGTTGACACTGCACTGCTTCCCCTCCTGAGGCGCCGGACGGTGGACCAGAATCTCCTCGAAGCCGTCCAAAGTCGTTCTCCATGGCCTCTCCAAACTCCTCCCATGCCCGAGTTTTGCCTCAGCAACAACCAAGCCGTTCCGCTTGGCCTGCCGGTACCTATCAGCTGCCTCCAGAGACCCACAGGACAAAAAGTCCTATAGGACTCCTTCTTCAGCTTGACGGCATCCCTCACGCGGTGTCCACCAACGGGTTCGGGATTGCCGCCACGACAGGCACCGACCACCTTGCGGCCACAGCTCCGTCAGCCGCCTCAACAATAGAGGCACGGAACATGGCCCATTCGACTCAATGTCCCCACCTCCCTCGGACGTGGTTGAAGTTCTGCCGAGGTGGGAGTTGAAGCTACTTCTGACAGGGGACTCTGCCAGCCGTTCCCAGCAGACCCTCACAACACGTTTGGGCCTACCAGGTCTGACCGGCATCTTCCCCCACCATCGAAGCCAACTCACCACCAGGTGGTGATCAGTTGACAGCTCCGCCCCTCTCTTCACCCGAGTGTCCAAGACATATGGCCGCAAGTCCGCCGACACGACCACAAAGTCGATCATCGACCTGAGGCCTAGGGTGTCCTGGTGCCAAGTGCACATATGAACACCCTTATGCTTGAACATGGTGTTTGTTATGGACAATCCGTGGCGAGCACAGAAGTCCAATAACAAAACACCACTCGGGTTCAGATCGGGGGGGCCATTCCTCCCAATCACGCCCTTCCAGGTCTCACTGTCATTGCCCACGTGAGCATTGAAGTCTCCCAGCAAAACGAGGGAATCCCCAGAAGGTATGCCCTCTAGCACCACCTCCAGAGACTCCAAAAAGGGTGGATACTCCAAACTGCTGTTGGCATACGCACAAACAACAGTCAGGACCCTTCCCCCCACCCGAAGGCGAAGGGAGGCCACCCTCTCGTCCACCGGGGTAAACCCCAATGCACAGGCTCCAAGTGGGGGGCAATAAGTATGCCCACACCTGCTCGGCGCCTCTCACCGGGGGCAACTCCAGAGTGGTAGAGAGTCCAGCCCCTCTCAAGGAGATTGGTTCCAGAGTCCAAGCTGTGCGTCGAGGTGAGTCCGACTATATCTAGCCGGAACCTCTCGACCTCGCGCACTAGCTCAGGCTCCTTCCCCTTCAGAGATGTGACATTCCACGTCCCAAGAGCCAGTTTCTGTAGCCGAGGATCAGACCGCCAAGGTCCCCGCCTTCGCCACCACCCAACTCACACTGCACCCAACCTCCTTGGCCCCTCCCATAGGTGGTGAGCCCATGGGAAGGAGGACCCACGTTACCTCTTCGGCTGTGCCCGCCGAGCCCCATGGGTGCAGGTCCGGCCACTAGGCGCTTGCCATCGAGCCCCACCTCCAGGCCTGGCTCCAGAGGGGGGCCCCGGTGACCCGGTCCGGGCAAGGGAAAACGTTGTCCAGAGTTTTTGCTCATCATTGGAGGTTTTGTTGAACCGCTCTTTGTCTCATCATTCACCTATGACCAGTTTGACTTGGGTGGCCCTACCCGGACAACATAGCTCCTAGGCTCATTGGGACACGCAAACCCCTCCACCACAATAAGGTGACGGTTCAAGGAGGAGTTGCACACATTAAGTTCAAATCCTGGATGCTTAGAAACAGAGTAGTGAATGGGTCAACCCCTAACTATATGGAGACACTGGTGAGGTGCTATGCCCCTTCTCACCCTCTTTGGTCTGCCAGTAAACAGTGTCTGGTGATGTCACCTCTATGTGCTATTAAATCTCAATTCAGATGCTTTTTATGTGGAGCTCCAAATGGTGGAACAAGCTGCCCACCTCCATCTGAACTGCTGTTACTTCCTCTAAGTGTTTAAGAAGAGATTAAAGATAAAAAGCTATAAGTTAATGAAGACACTGGCTGAACCACACTTGTCTGCAGGTGTAAAGTGCGCTCCACCAATTCACCACCAACACCCCAGGGCTGTTCTGCTCCCCCACATCACCACATCCACCTACGCCCCTCTGAGTCCACCATTTTTATTTAAAAACCTGCACACGACAATTGACCCCTAACATGTGTCACCACACAGCTTTGTATTTAGTAGTAAAGAGAATCACACAGTGACCAGAGTGACCAGTGGAGCACAGGACTAGTGTGACAGGTGTCCTTAGTGACGTCAAGTTATTCACATCACCAGTCAGCCATCTGATTGTCAGCTAGCATTGAGGAAGACCCTGACTGACTGAAATGACAAAAGAAGGATTTGTGAGGCAGAGGGTCTGGACCTGTGATGACATCAGTGAAGACCATGTGTGTATAAAAATATCAAAAAGGCGCTATATACTGGATTATTGAGAAAGTCATGTGACAGCCTAAGCTTATCATGTGGTGAGATTCTTGTTTTAAATGTCCCACAAGAGACACAAGTGTGAGTTACAAACACAAGAGGGCGCCACTCCTCACACTGGAGTATCTCACTGACACACCCATTGAGGTCACCTTTCCAGAATCCTCTCAGTGTCTCTGGACATCTAATGCACATGATGTGTGTGTCCACCTGTTGGTCACTAAGCTCATCCGCCACTGAAGTCCAAGGTATTGCTGTCCACTCCTCTTTGTCTTCTGTCACTTTAGTCAGCTCTTCTCCTCACACTGACCATGTTTCTCTTCCTTATTTTATTTAAGTGATTTTTAACAAACGTTATTGAGAACATCAGAGGAGTGAACAGAGAAAAATGAAAATGAAGGATGAGAACAAGAACGAGATTGAAATAAAGAATGTAGAGTGTGCGTTTGTGGGACAAGAAATAAAACAACAGTCTGGACAGAGAGGATGAGGAGAGTGACCAGTGTGGTGGAGGGGCTCAGGGTCACAATGCTGTCTTTATGAATTGAATTATTAAAGGAAATCTGCAGTTGTGTCACCTCACGTCCATCTGTCTGTCCATAAGGGACACTGCAGTCTGTCCTGATTAAACACAGCGTTTGTGTTGTGGGAATAGAAAAGTCAGAGCGATAATGTGAAAAAAAATAAAATTCATGAAACACACACACACACACACTTGTTGTTCACTTACTTCAGTTTCTCTAATTTGCAGTTTTCACTCCTCAGCCCCTCACACAGCTGATCCACTCCTGAATCCTCCATGTTATTTCTGTTCAGGTTCAGTTCAGTCAGTCGTGAGTGTGGAGCAGAAAGAGCTGAGGAGAGAGCTGAGCAACATCTGGAGGTGAGATGACAACAAGACAGGCTGTGGAGAAGAAGAGAGAGAAGGGAGAACATGAGGAGAGACAGACAGACAGAAGGACAAACAACACATAGGTTCAATGGCCACTTGTATTCTGACTTTCACTGAAGTGCAGTGTGAACACGAGACCACTGCCATACACAGACCAGAGCTGCTTCCAGAACTTTCCACTTTGAAGAGACAGGATGAGTCTTATGACGATGACAAGCGGAGAACACTGAAATGGGGCAGATGTGGAGGGGCTTGTTTGAGGTATCAGGTAACCCAACACATTCCACTTCGACTGTAATAATGGCGACTGTGCAGTCCTTACATAATCAACTTGATGAATTACAAACTAAAGCTTGTGTTCAGACAGAATACAGAGAAGCCTGCATTATGGAGACGTGGCTCTCTGAGTCCATCAGTGTCATGGAGCTCATCATTAACACACCATCGTCACAGGTAAAGGGTCCACTGGCGTCTGCCCGTCTGTTTTTAAATGGGGGTCTCAATCAGTAACAGTCAGAAAAGCAGTGAGCTCTGCAGACATTGAGCTGCTCAGCGTGTCACTCAGACCACTCTACTCGTCCAGAGAATTTCCACAAATATTTGTCACCGTTGTTTGTAACATCCTAATGCTCACCCTTTGATGTCAACAGCGACGATTATCACAGCTTTAGTCGACACGCTGAAAGTGAACACTCAGACCAAAGCATCAGAAGCCTAACCTTTGTCACCAGGCCTTAAACAAAGGCACCAAAAGCACAAACGCATTTTCTGATTTGCACTTTGGTTGTAATTCTGCAGCACTCTTGTGAAATACTCCACACTATTTCTGACATTCAACACTTTCTGTAGGAATTTAAAAGTCTATAAGAAGACAGTGAAGCTCTCGAGTGAAGATTCAATCCAAAGTCTCCAAGGCTGCTTTCATTGTCCACACTGAGATCTTTTGATGGACTCCTGCACTGATTTAGTTGAGCTTTGTGATGTTATCAGCAGCTCTGTTTCTGTTTGTGAAGACGTGCTGATCTCAGCTAAAAGTGTGAAGGTCTATCTGATCAACAAACCCTGGGTCATCAAATCTATAATGTCATTATTATATCAAAAGAAAAAGTGTTTTTAGATGAGGAAATACTAATGAGGCACAAGCTTCTCAAAAGGAATTAAAAGTTGACATTCAAAAAGATAAAGTTGGTTATAAGGATAAATCTGAACAGAATTTGTGTACACAATATTTGAGATCAATGTGGTCAGGCATTAAATCCTTAGCTGGACATCAACAGTCATAAAATAAAAACCACATAAGGGTTTGAGGTTTAAACTGCCACTCTGATTGAGCTAACGGGTTTAATGAATACGACTGGAGATGTGAGCAGTTTGATTTGACTGAGCTAAGATTTAGCTTGAAGAAGATGGTTTCATATAATGGAGAGAGATGTTTATATTCAGAAGGGTGCCGAGAACATTTTTAATAAATTAAAACCAAATAAAAGTCCTTGACCAGACCATGTTAGTGGTAGGCTCTTGAGAACTTCTGTAGAGCAGCTCAGCTCCATTTTTCATTTCATTTTCAAAGTTATCATTAAAACAGCAGAAGATCCCAAAGCTATGGAAACAGGTGACAAGAATACCAGTAGATAAAAACAACAACCCTAAAAACCTGAAAGACTTCAGACCAGTGGCTCTGACATCACTGGCTATGAAAACATTTGAAAAACTTCTAAAGAGGAACCTGAGAGAGAAAACGCTGAGTTCCGAGATCCATTTCAGTTTGACTGCCAGTCTACTAGAGAGGGTGCATATTCTGTGCAGAACACATTTAGGGGACTTGGGGACAACTAAAGGACAAATCAACATCAGTCATTTTCACTGAAGTCCTTCCAATACTAGGAAAAGGACAACATGAGCAGAATTTAATATTCAACCATAATGTGTGGATGGAGGCCTGGTGTGAACAAGAAGGTTTGACTTTTCTTCATCCACTAGAATGCCTTTCACTGTAAACATTTCATTTACTGATGAGATGGACCACATCTACAAGAGAAAGGGACAAACATTCTAGTAATGAGAATCTTCAGGGAAGTGAGCAGACGTTTAAACTGAGGAAGACACAAAAGGAATAAAACATCAACTGACGTAAAAAAAAAACTCAAACAAAAACAGAAAAGTAACTTTTCTTGTTTAAAATTTTTACTCCTTAATAATGAAGAATTAGAAATATAATTCATGAACGAGAAGTGAGAGGATTGACTTGGGACTCTGATATTGTAGGAATTACAGAGTAATGGCTGAATTAGAGTATTGGAATTGGAGAAGAATATCATATTAGTGGCTACACCTGCTTCAGGAGAAACTGAATGTGAACAATAATATTCAGGCCAACATCTTCAAGATGGAAGAAGGAAACTCATCAGAATCCCTGGGGGTTAAGCTAGTGAGGAAGAAAGGCAGAGGTCTGGAGTTTAGTACAGGCCACCAAATTCTGTTATGTTAGATGATAATGTATTATTTAATCAAACAAAAAAGATGTACCACAAAGAAGACGTAGTGGTCAGGGGGGATTTGAACTTTCCAAACATTAACTGTCAGGAATACAAAACAGGAAACTGAAGTGGTGTAGATGTCAAATGGCTGTTTGTTCACCCAGTTTGCCTCAATCTTAATGTGTGGCATCGCTTGTCGAGATCTCATCTTCAATAAAGACAGAGGACCAAGAACAGAAGATACTGAGACTTTAAACAGCAGTGATCACAACATGGTAAAATGTGAGATAATCTTTGAAAACACACAAATGTACACCAAAACAGAGATTTCTAACCTGAGGAAAGCAGACTTTATGGGGATGAGGATGAGGATGTATCTACAAAACATCAAATGGGAAAGCAAAACCCCAGCAACTCTAAATGACAGTTGGTGTCACTTCAGAGATCTTGTGATCCAGGCTCAAAATAAGATTATTTCGAAAACAAATGAAACAAAGGGATTCAAATTCAGCCAAAATGGATAAGTAGGAATATGATTAAAAAATGAAAACAAAAACAGATCACAGAACCAGAAAATAAATAAATAATTCTGACAGAGAGGAATACCGGACACTACAGGAAGAGATCAAAAAATAGAATTTGAAATGCCAAAAGATAAAATTAAATAAAATTTGCTAGAGAAGCCAAAACAAACAACAGTAATTTTTTAGTACAACTGCAGGAAAAAGATGATAAAAGAGAATTGAAGGAATCGTACATGAATGGAGAAATCATTTAAAATAAGATTAAAATTGCAAATAAACTGAACAAATATTTCACCCAAGTATTTGTAAAGGAATAAACAAGCAGAATACCTCATGTAGAAGTAAAAACAAACTCTGAGTTTATAAATTTTAAAATCAAAGAGTCAGATGTGCTTCTAGCCCTTAGTACGCTAAAGACTAATAAAATACCTCAACCTGATAGGATCTATAAATTATTATTTGGCAGATTTCAGCAGTCACTTCAGAAAGGAGAAACACCTGAGGACGAGAATGTTGTGACTCCCATCTTCTAGAAGGGGGACAAAATGGATCCTAGTTAATTACAGACCAATTAGTCTTACTTCTGTGCCATGCAAAATTATGGAAACCATAATAAGAAGTAAACTAGAAAATAATTGAAATGAAAATAATATTCTAAATAACAGCCAGCACGGGTTTATGAGAGGAAGGTCCTGCCAAACCAATCTTTTAGATTTTTTTTAAATAAGCAACAAGAATAACTGACAAAAACAATGCATAGCACATAATTTATGTAGACTTTCAAAAAGCCTTTGACTTAGTTGTCCCACACCAAAGATGAATTCTAAAACCAGAACCTGTAGGCATCAGCGGTGACCTACAAAACTGGATATTTTGTTAGTTAACTGGCAGGAGGCAAAGAGTACAGATAACAGGAGAATGGTCATCAGTGGACTCTTTCAGGGATCTGTCCTTGGACTCTCATTACTTTTTCTGGTTTACATTATTGATGTTGATGCTGCTATAGTTTGTTAACTTCTCATATTTACACATAATACTAAAATTGTAGGGATGGCAGACACTGAGTAACCAGCAAAATGGAATTCAAAAAGACCTGGACAAGCTTCAGAACTGGATGAACATCTGGAAAATGGAGTTTAATGTCAAAAAGTGCTAAACGTCGACAAAATGAACATCAATTATACATACAAGATGGGGGACACTGAGATACAAGAATAGACCTCTGAAAAGGATTTAGGGGTTTATGTTCACAACATTTTCATTGATCCAGAAATGAACAGAAGCAATGAAAAAGCCAAATGAAATGTTAGGTTATACAATAAAAACTGCTGAATTTAAGTCAAGTGACATTATACTCAAACTATGTAATGCACTAGTGAGACCACATCTGGAGTGTTGTGTGCAGTTCTGGTCACCACAGTACAAGACAGACATAGCAGCACTTGAAGATGTGCAGAGGAGAGCAACCAAGTGCATCATGGGACTGAAGGACATGTCCTACTGTGACAGACTCAGAGAATTAAATCAATTTTACTCTGAGATAGAGGACACCACATGGGAACATATTCCAGGTATGTAAAATTTTCAAAGACATTGATAAAGTAGATCAAGCAGAATTCTTTCAGCTTAAGGGTGAATGACATATTAAGGGGAAGTGCATTTAAAACTTAAACAAGGAAGATCATCTTTACACAAAGAGGTGTAGAAAAAACTACCTAGACACAGAGTTTGAGCAGAAACCTTGATAACCTTCAAAAAGACTCTGGGTGAGATATTGGGACAGCTTACAGTAGGTATTAGTTAAACAAAAAGGACTGAAGGACTGAATGGTCTTGTCTAATCTGTCAAATGTCTTATGTCACTTTGCTTCATCTAACTTTTAAGTAAATCATAGAAGCCATCGGCAAAAAGGGACAGCAGCACCTCTACTGTTTAAGGAAGTAATGTGAGTCCTTCCATGATGACACTCTTTTATAAATCTTGTATTGAGTCTGTCTGTATTTATAAACTGCTAGCCTGGTTTGGAAATCTTAATGTCAAAAACAAAAACAGAATAAAATGGAGCAGGTCTGAACAGTCCAATCTCACAGACCTGTTTAACAAGCAAATGTTACAAAAGCAGAGGGTCTTCTCTCAGACACGACTCGTCCACTACATTCACAATAACAGGTTTCTCCATCAGGTAACAGGTTGAAGTTTCCAAGGATAAAAAGCAGCCAGTTCAAATTCTGTTTCATTCCAACTGCTATTAATCTTCTAAATAAATTCAGTTTTAAAAAACACCCAGAACCTTAAATCATGAGATGATGAAGAGTAGCATTTGAATCAGTCATCAGTTAAGAGTAAATGTTGTTTTAATTTTTATGTCTATTATGTTCTGCCAGAAGTATTACACTCACTGCTATATTTTTTTAAATTTTACTAAGTTC
The DNA here is from genome assembly GCF_016835505.1 of Polypterus senegalus. Lineage (NCBI taxonomy): Eukaryota > Metazoa > Chordata > Cladistia > Polypteriformes > Polypteridae > Polypterus > Polypterus senegalus. The sequence goes on along the minus strand of NC_053161.1, from coordinate 189,474,499 downwards.
ATGTTTGATGGCTGTGTACTTACATTAACATTATGTCATGGTCTCTTCTGTAAAACCTGATGATAAACTAAATTTCTCTCTTAGGACAATAAAACTGAATTGAATTGAAGACCCTTTGTCTGATTTGTAGGACGCCATGCAGCATGAGGGTCACTGCTGGACACTGGAGAGCTTGATGCTCGGCTGTTTATCCTGATGGACTCTCCTGATGTTACACTAACCAGATGATGAGGACACTCTGTGTGTTTATTGTGACACTGTTAAGGACACAGACTGGACTGGACTTTATGATCAATGACATAAAGGACAATGAGAACAAGACTGACATGTGACACTTCTGTCCTCGGCCATTCAGACCTGATATGCTGACCTCTGCCATTGGCTAACTGACCTCCATCACTAAAGTCCTCAGTGGTGTTGAGTTCAGTTTTTTTAGTCCTTCTACTGATTTGTAATAAAGAAAAAGTTCAGCCTTCAATCTAATGCTAATAACAATCCCAGTAAATAATACTAAGCATGGTGTCACATACACAAGAACCTCAGAAGTTCTGCCACTTAGTTTGCTCATTTTATTATCAGGGTGAAGTAACTGCTCTTAAATCTCACCATTCTGGTGTTCATATTTCTGTAGCACCTGTCTGATGGAAGGAGGGAAAGAAATGTCCATGCTGTGTGACTGGGGTCTGTCATGATTCATTTTGCCTTTCCTAAAGAGTGCTTGAAAATGGAGGGAGTCTTTTCCAAGATAACAGATCAAACACATTCATCTCCCAGCAATCAACCAGTGTGTTGTTGTGGTTAAGGTTTTGAACTTCAAACCCTGAGGCTGTAGGTTAAAATTCTACAACTGACACTATGTGACCACAAGAGAGTCACTTCACCTGCCTTTACTCTAGTTGGAAAAACAAAGAAATGGAGATCAGTTCTTTACTTTTGCCCTACTCCTTTTTTCCAAAGTCCTCAGTTCCCACCTCCTTTTCTTTCTCCCACTCCTTCTGTTTCCCATAATGCCTTGTGTCTCTGCTGACCAGTCAGTTGTTTGTTCATTCAGTTGAGTGACGTTTGTGATGTTTGGTAAACTCAGATATTGACTGTGCACTCAGGTTCAACATCAGTCACCATTAGTCCTTCTAAGTTACTAATCTGCTTATCCTGAGCAGTTCAAGGGACAGCTGAAGCTTATCCAAGCATGCATCAGGCACAAGGCAGAAACAACACCCGGACAGGTGGCTAGTCCATCACAGGGTGAAAACACACACACACACACACACACACACACAAAGAGATCAGTTTATCATCACCAATCCACCTAACATGAAGATCTTTGGACTGTGGAAGGAGACCGGAGCTGCTGGAGGAGAGCCATACAGACACTGGTAGGACATGCAGACTCCATGCTGTGGTTGGCTGGTAACTCCTACTGCTGCTGTCAGCCTTTCTTCCTTTTCCTTTGTGTGTTCAGCTCTCACTCCTTCTCCTAATCCTCATGTTTTATTTCTCCCTTTTCTTCTGTTTTGATTTCCATCTCTTTCTCTCCTTCTTTTGTCTCTCTTCTCCTTATTCTTGTCTTTCACATCAGTCCTGCTACAGTTTGTCCACATCTGGTCAGCTCTTCTGCCCCCACTCACACTGTTTCTCCTTCTAATTTTGACTTTTAACAAGCTTTAGTTAGGACATCACTCATCTCAGTTTCTCTAATTTGTGGTTTTCACTCCTCAGCCCCTCACACAGCTGATCCACTCCTGAATTTCCAACGCTAATACTGAAAAAATAAAATGCATGTGAGCTGCTGGTGTCTCCTCTGTAGTGAGACACATTTAGAGAAGTAATGTAATAAGACAACACTGGGATTGTGTGGAGAAGAAGACAAGAAAAGCACAGAGGGACAGACGTCATGTGGTGTGAAGACAAGACACACGCAGGGATTTCATGGCTGTCTGTCTTTCTCCTTCTTTCTTTTTTTAACTCTTCTTCAGTTTTTCTTATTTTTTCTCCATGCAGTTTCATCTGATGAGCTCACAGAAGTGAGGAGGACATCAGCTCAGCACCTTTGTGTTTTCTACCCCATTAAACGCTGTTCTCTATTTCAGTCCATTCCTGTTTATCATGTCTACATGTGGCCTGATGGTCAGACATATCAGTAACAATTTGACTGGACTGCTAACAGGACAACATGAGGAGCAGCTGTCACCATGTGAGAACAATGAGTGACCAGAAAGTCCTGTTTAATAAAGTCAGAACAGTCAATGTCACACTCTGAACCTGTCACCTCAGTCCACATTCATTATCATCGTTTCTCCCACAATCCCTCACTTTATATTCATCATTGTCACCTCATTAAAATCCTCATTCAGACACTTGTCACCTCCACCTCAGGTCAGTCTCACCAGTATATCATCTAAAACTGTCTGTTTGTCTTTCAGTTCTCTTTGTTCCTTCATGCCATTGCACAATGAGGACACTCTATCGGGTCTACTGTGACACATTGATTAGACGAGACTAGACCTACGCTTTAAGTCAATGACATAATGGACAGTGAGGCCACGACTGACATGTGACACTTCTATCCTCAGCCATTCAGACCTCAAATACTGACTGGTGCCACTGACTAGATGACCTCTGTCAAATCAGGGCCTCAGTCGAAGGTCAGCATCCCAAAGCCCAGCACAGAGATGGTGTGAGAGTCTCTTTGTCTGAGTAGACTGTGAAGTGAACCCCATGACTGCTGACCATTGCTGTCCATTCCCAGCACTGCACATTCAGTTCAAGAGATTTGATCAAATGAATGGGTGACGTGCTGACATCGCCATCTGCTGGCAGGGGCTGGAAACATAGGGATTGGGACAGCACTTCATCACATGACTAGACAGGATAATTGGGAGTTACATGACTGCCATCTTTGTACCCTCACTGGTTGAATTTCTCACAATAGCTTATCATTTCTTCTTGATTGACTTGATTGACTGTTTTCTTTGATGTCTCTTTTGGTGGATCAGGCAGGTCAGGCCAGAGGACAGAAAGTGGGAGGACTAAAGTTTTCAGGGCCTTTAGGAACTTTTACAAATAATATCATAAATATTCAGATACAATGTTAAACATATTAAATCAATAGACATGGGTTCAAATTCTGAGTGTACACCAAAGGCCATCAGTCACAGAGAATTCACACACTTGATCTCATTTGAGAAAGACAGGAGACACCTGAGTTTGAAGGAGCAGCACAGACACAATGTGAGTGGGCTGTCATGGCAGCAGTCAACATCATCATCATCATCATCATTATTATTATTATTATTATTATTATTATTATTATTATTATTATTATTGCTCTTGGCTCTGTGATGAAGGACGTTCTTTCCAAGATGGCAGATCAGGTGTGTTTATCCAGGACGTTTAATAAGACCCCTGAGTGTCTGACAACACGCCATCAGTCAGACCTGCAGGGTGGTATTCCAAGTAGTGCATTTTTGAAATTGAGACTTTAGAACATTAGAACATTAGAACACTCTAGACGAGAACTGGCCATTCAGCCCAACAAAGCTCGCCAGTCCTATCCACTTATTTCTTCCAAAAAAACATCAAGTCGAGTTCCTGGAATCAGCCTAGTTGCTCTTCTCTGGGCCTTTTCTAGCACTGCTATGTCCATTTTGTAGCCTGGAGAACAAAGCTGCACACAGAACTGAAGATGAGGCCTCACCAGTGTGTTATAAGAGAGTTTTAGATGATGATGACTTACTTGAATAGGCCTTGTTTTCCAATTAAGGTTCAGTTGGTTCCACAAATTGCAAATGTTTCCAGTTAACTCAGGACCAGAGGTGTAAAATTATGAAGTACGACTACTTTGTTACTTTACTTAAGTAAATTTTTCAGCTATTTGTATTTTACTTGGGTAAATTTCATTCATAGCTACTTTTATTTTTACCCCACTACATTTTGAGATCAAATAGTGTAGTTACACTTTGTTGCATTCTCCAGCAAGTCCTCATTACTCGTTACATAGACTAAACTATTATTAATATAAATTCATAAAGGAGACCGATCAGGTGAGTTGTAATTCATTCAAAAATAAACTCAGTTGTAGTGCACCTTCCTCTGCTCATTTGTTCCAATGCTTTCCCACTAACTGCTAAGACATGGAAACTGGTTGTGCATTTTCTCCATGGTCGAATTCAAACATTTCACTCAAAGATGTAAAATTCATTAAGGTGATTCATAAAAATGCAGTGCCTCCTGCAAACCACCATCTAAAGAAATCTCTGCTCTCAAGAATTCACCTTTAAATTTAGAGAAGCCTGTTGAGATAAGCATTGTTTCTCTTCTTATGCTGTGTTATATGGAGCCCTGCAGTTCCAAAATGCAGAGTCTTTTTAATTTTGTGTAAACAACATTTTACGGACACTAGTAATATCTTGAGAGCACAAGTTGTATATTGTGAATAATAATAATATTCATATGTTGTACACAAAAGATATTTTGTTGCTTACAAACCCAACTACTGAAAAGCTAGCGTGAGCTCAGCCATAAAAGCTGCTGGTTAACTGGACAAGACAGACTCGGGTTCAAGGGTCACATCAGTGTCTCTGAGTCTGGACGCTATGGTCCTGCTGTACCTTGTATGAGTGCTGATAAAAGTGGAGTCAACTTTTCTACAAGCAGAGGAATTTTTGTTGCTACAGGAACATTAAAATCTGACTGAGAGCCACAAAGACCAATGAAAGTGCAGCTGACTTATGAAGTGAATATTCTAGCTTTGTGGATGAGAGTCAGCCTGAGCAGTGATATGTTTTAACTTTGTAAGTTGTTTGAAAATTACTATCCATCTGTCATTCTGTCTTAAACTGAGCTGCAATGTGTGTCTTGTATCATCTCTCAGCTGTCCTAATTATTAGTTCTTTATGCGACTCAGAAGAGATAATTGAAATATAAAAGAATGTCCAGAGCATTCCTCAGTAGAACCCATGTTCTGAAATTTTATGTAATGACTCTAAAAATTGCCATTCTAAAGTCTGTCTTAACTTCATTGAAGTTAAATAAAACCAATCTTTATCAAATTTCTATTAGTTTTTTTTTTTAAATATGGTGAGGTTTTTTGAATTCTTTTGAGACACACTGACATGCTTTTAATGTGTCAGTCGAGTGCTGCTTGTCCATTGCCGAGGCAACCGCAGGTTCGCAGCACTATAGGGGAAACTGGAATCTCACTGCCTCCTAGTGCAACACGTCTGTCGCTTGGTGGGTGATGCAGGAAACATTATAACTTGGACATTGACCTGGCCATTGCCTTGCCCATTTGCTGTGTCTGTGTGTAGTAGAGTGGTAGCTCCCGTTGCAATAAATAAGTTTGCTGTTCTTGTTTCAACTTGAACAAAGCCAGTTTTACTGAAATTATTAGGCTCAGCCTCATCTTTTAGGTGCAAGACAGTGACAGGGGAGGCATAGTGTAAGTCATATCCACACTCACCACTTCAGGCCCTCACTGTGAAACTAAGCAAATCCCGGAGACCCGGCTCTCTGAACACCAAGTGTGTACAGGGTGGATTTGAGGCAAACTGGGGAGGGTAAGGGGGCCGAGACCCTTTTATGTTCCTGCCATTCAGAGAGATTGGGTAATTTGTACAATATGAAAAGGTTGTAGTGCCACACTCTACATTAAAACAACTTTCTTGTTTATTGCTGTGTCTTTTAATTAATAAGAGTAATAAAAATAAAATCAAAGTTGCTTGTTTTTTTTTTTTTAATTTAGCTGGTTGAGGTTGCTGCACTTTAGCAGACCTTTCAGTGCATCTCTCCATGTTTTGTGCCTGTTTTTTGTTTTTAAATTGTGTAAAATCATTACTTTTGTTTTCTTTCAATAGTTTGTAAGTGTTTATTTCTATAAGATGCTTTATGACATTTGCAAAAGTTTTTTACTTTTTATCGTTATCACCTTTGTAATCCAAGGGGACACTTATGCTGTACCTGAGCAGGAAACCCCAGGTGTGTGGTCAGCACTGTTCATTTACAGCCGGGATATGCTGCTGTCACTGAGACCAGCTACCAGTTACTCTCTGTGTACTACTAATATACCAACCAAATTAAAAGCTTTGAAACTCAGAAGGTGAGGAAAGAGACATGGACTTCGAGTATTTCTGACACAGAGAAGTTTTAAGACACCTTTGGCAACTATCACCATGAGCAATGCACAGTCCTTACAGAATAAACTGAATGAGTTAAGAGCATCTGTGTGACACCTCCACGAGTACCGAGAAAGCTGTCTGATATGCTTCACTGAGACCTGGTTTAAGAATACCGACTCGGATACAGCTGTTGAAGTGGATGGATTTGTGTATATCCATACAGAAACCCAGCTTCTGGTAAGCAGAGAGGCAGTGTGGTCTGCTTAACATTATCAAAAGGTGGTGCAAGAATATCACTATAAAAAGAACACGTGTGTTCACTGAATACTGAACTACTCATGTTTGGACTTCGCCCATACTATCTACCATGAGAGTTTAGTCAATTACTTGTGACATATCACAGCATGCTGATGTTGGAGCTGCATTTGAAACGATATTTGAAACTGTTCATAAACTAGAAATTAAATCACTGGGCTCTTTCAGACTTGTGATGGGTGATTTTAGTTTATACAATCTGGAATCAATATTGCCACATTACTATCTGTACGTGAATATCAATACTAGAGTGCACAAAACACTAGAAAAGTGTTATGGAAATGTCCCTGGTGCCTACATATCGTATCATAGAGCAGCCTGCACCACCTTGTCCTTATTAACCTACTACCAAAGTGCAAACAGAAACTGAAACAAGAAAAAACAGCTGTATGAAAATTGGTGCAAGTACAGTAGAATGGAACTGCAGGAATGCTTCTCCTGTACTGACTGGAATGTGTGGACATCCTCACAGTCACTGAATGAGACAACTTTCGCTGTAAGTGAATACATGAAATTTTGTGAATCTATGATCATTAAGGAAAAAATTGTCAAGGTCTACCCCAACAGTAGGCAATGGATCACTAAAGAGGTTAAATCACTACTATTGGAAAAACAACAGGCTCATCAAGAAAATAAAATAGAAGAAAAAGGAACTTTACAGCAAAGGATTAACAGGTTAAATAAATAAAATAAAAGATGTAAAAGAAATCAAGAGATGGTTTAATGATAACAATAAAAAACAGGTTTGGAAAGGCCTACAAACAGTCACTGGACAGGGCTCTGGGCTCTAAAATGAGTGTGAACTTTCCATTCAGTTGACAAAGACCAGAAGCTTTCAGCAAATGAACTTCGTGATTTTTTTTTTTTACCAGATTTGAAACAAGTGATTTCTGTATCCAAAACGTAGAAGTAAAGGAGATGCTTTAATCGGTGCGTTCACCAACTTCCATGTTCTTCAGCTCCATAAATCCGGGTCAGCATGAAAATTAATGCACATGCACGTGCCTACTGCCCCACCCAAACTCCTCCCAAAATGATGCCTCTTTGAATATGCAAATCAATATAAACAGCATTAAGCCCAGCCTTCAGTGAAAAGGCAATGGCAAAAGCACCTGGGGGTTGGGGAATTAAAGAATTTCAAGGAAAACCAAGTGGAGGAAAAGGAAAAATGTACTATTTGTTGGTTTAAACTGTGATATAAACAACAAAAGGAATATGATCGAGTGACAGAGTGTCGGAGAAACTTGAAAGATCAAGTTCATAAAGTCACACTGTGCCCGAAATAAAAAAGAAGTTGTCAAATATCAAAGTTGCCGTAAAAAGGGTAGTCATAGCCCACCGTCTGAGCGTCATATGAAAACTTATTAGGGGGCAGAGAAAAGAAAAAAAAAAATAGGTACACAGTGGGAAAAAAAGCTCGAAATGTCAACTTTAATCTCGAAATTTCTACTTTAATCATGTGTTTTATTTTGTCATTAAAGCAGAACATCATAAACTTCATCTTAAAATTGTTTAATTTACTACTTTCTCAATCCCATCATAACTAAAGTTGAGAATGAGCACAGAGCGTAGCAGAGAGCAGAAGCACAGAGTGGAGCAATGAGCGGAACCACAGAGCACCTGCGTCTCCCACAGGCACGTAGCCCTTCGCAAACAACCAAGTAAGTTCAACTGAAGTAAAGCCGGCAGCTGACAAGGAGAAATAACTGGCAGTGAGAAATCAAAGTTGATCGCTCAGCGGGTGGTGGAATCTTAAAGCCAACAGTCTCTTAGTGATTCAGTTGAACGCGGAAAGCGCCGAAGCACCTACAAAAACATTGAGGGCACGTTTATATGTTGTGTGTCCTGCAGCATGTACAGCTTAGGTTTTCCAGCCAACAGTGTAGACAGCTTCACCTCCCAAAAGTCTTTAATTAATTTAGAGTTGGTTGGGAAAATACATGAATTGGAGGACCGCGTTAAGAACCTGATAGCAATTAGGCAAACCGAAAATTGGATCGACTTGGTTTGTTTAGACAATTCGGCTTCTTCTGATTCGGTTTCAGTCTCTAAAGGACCCACTGTAGTCAGAGTACGGCCAAAGTCAGCCGCGCCAATTCAGCCACAGGGCGAGTGGGTAACAGTAAGACGGGGGTCTAAGAATCCAAAATGTAGTCCCCCGGCACCCAGGTCACCAATTCGGACCCAGAACAGATTCTCAGCTCTCCGCAGTGCCCCTGTGGAAACTGAGAATAAGAAAGTGCTCATAATTGCCAATTCCATAGTGTGGATTGTTAGAATTCCAAACTATGTTAAACCAGCAGTTAATGTTAAGTGCCTCGCAGGGCCAAGATTTCTGGCATAGAGGCCGCATTGGACCGTGTCGCCAACAATGAAGTATCTACCTTATTGCTGCATGTCGGCACTAATGATATTTATTTACAGCAATCTGAGGTATTAAAGAGGAACTTCATCTCTCTATGCACCAAAGCTAAAAGAAAATGTCAGAATTTAGTTGTATCTGGCCCCTTACCAAGATTATATAGAGGGGATGTGATTAATAGCAGATTGCATTCCCTTCACTGCTGGCTAGAAACCTGGTGTGCAAATAAAAGCATAGCGTTTGTGAACAATTGGGATGATTTTTGGGAAAGGCCTGGATTTTTCAGAAGAGATCTTTTCATCCTAACTGGAGAGGATCTTATGTATTATACCAAAATATGGCAGCAAAACTGCCTGGTTGACTGATTAGAGCACCATCCAGGCCGCAGTAAAGTGATCTTAAATCACAAGCTGTTGTTTATTCCACCCGTTACTATCTTGAAGCTGTTACCCAAAATCCCTGTTGTGGGGTATCCAGTAAATTTAGTCTTGATACAAACCTTAAATTAATTGATAACCAAAAAATAAGGTGTATAATTAGACCAAGGGATAAAACCAGACCCTTCAACAAGGGCATCTGTAATAGAAATTTACTTTAAATTAAAACAAAGAATATATCACCAGTTCAGAAAGAATCATGCAGTTTTAAATGCAGCTTATTGAACATTCACTCTCTTGGCAATTAAGCTGTTTTGGTAAATGATATTTTAGTCAATATTTAGTACAAAATCTGATCTGTGTCTTCTCACTGGCTTAGTAAATATGACACTGTTCCCCGAGCTGAGGCGTCACCAGATGGATACTCGTTCCTTCATAAGTCTAGAGATTCTGGTCGAGGAGGAGGACTTAGAATAATTCATTGTAACAAAATGCAAATCACTTCTAAAAATGTAGGCAACTTTACATCCTTTGAGGCATTCATTTTAAATATATTAAAATAGATACCAACACAATTATAGTGCTAGTCTACAGACCACCAGGGCCATATTCATTGTTCATGACAGAATTTAGCAACCATCTATCTGATTTGGCTATAAATTATGATCACGTAGTCCTGATGGGGGATTTTAATGTACACATTGATGTGGAAACTGACACTTTTAGCAAATGTTTTACTTATTTGTTAAATTCAGTAGGATTTTGTCAGATTGTCAAAGGTCCAACTCATAATCATAACTACACATCAGATTTAATTATAACTTGTAAAGTTGAAATTCAAAATTTAAATATTACTCTATTAAATAAAGACAGTGCGACATCTAGACTGTAATTCTGCTTCAAAATTTGTAGATACTTTGAGTGAGGTGAGTGTAACCGTGGAAAACCATTTAGATCAGTTAACATCAAATGTAAACGTGGAAAACAATTTAGATCAGCTAACATCACATTATAATGTGACCTTGAGAGATGCTCTGGACACAGTGGCTCCCCTAAAACAAAAGTGATCAAAGCACATAGAAACTCTCCCTGGTTTAATGAAAACACTGAGCTCTTAAATTAGAGTGTCGAAAACTGGAGCAGATGGAGAACAACAAAGCTACATGTCTTTCAAATTGCATGGACAGAGAGTGTTAATAAATATAAAAAGCCCTCTTTAAAGCTCGCTCAGAATACTATTCTACATTAATAGATAGCAATAATAAAAATCCTCGGTACTGTTTAGAACAGTGGCTAAATTAACAAATGGAATTCAGATCAACAGTGCAAAATACCAACAGATATTAGCAGTACAGACTTTATGAACTTCTTCAATGAGAAAATTAAAAATATAAGATCCCAGATCTCAGCATCACAGTACAAACCACATACTGGCTTAGCAGACCCATTGCATTCAGCACTTTAATAATTTTAATCCTGTAACTGAGCAGGAAGTCTTAACTTTAATTGCTAAAATGAAGCCCACTACTTGTTCCCTAGATCCAGTGCCAACAAAACTAGTAAAAAGTGCAATGGATGTTCTTGCAGCTCCTATTCTAACATTATCAATAGTTCATTATTGCATGGCACAGTACCTGATGCACTAAAAGTGTCAGTCATTAAACCATTACTTAAAAAGTCAGACCTAGACCCACACATACTAAATAATATAGGCCTATTTCAAATTTACCATTTCTCTCTAAAATACTAGAAAAGTAGTCGCCAGTCAGCTTCAGTCACACCTTACACATTACAATTTATTTGAGAAATTCCAGTCTGGTTTCCGCACTGGTCATAGTACAGAAACGCACTAACACGGGTTGTAAATGACATTCTGATATCCTCTGATGAAGGAAACTCCACTGTAATTATGTTGTTGGACTTAAGTGCAGCATTTGACACCATTGACCATTCTATTTTACTGCACAGGCTAGAAAATGATGTTGGGCTTACAGGCCCCGTGCTCGCTTGGTTTAGTTCTTATTTATCAAATCGATTCCAGTATGTACAGAAATGTGCTGACAGTACTCCATCATTATACACAGAAGTTCAATATGGTGTCCGCAGGGCTCAGTACTGGGACCTTTACTGTTTTCACTTTACATGCTTCCACTGGGATCTCTCATTAGGAAACATAATGTTAATTTTCACTCGTATGCAGATGACACCCAGTTATACCTTTCATTTAAATCAAATGAAGTTTCTCCGATGTTGTCTTTAATTAGTTGTGTTAGTGAATTAAAGGAATGGATGAATGAGAACTACTTGTCTTTAAATACAGATAAAACAGAGATGTTAATTGTTGGAGGGAATGACGCTGATCACAGCAATATTTTGTCATCATTTAACTCAGTTGGAATCCCAATTAATTTTACTGAATCAGCCCCAATCTAGGAGTTATCTTTGACTCTAGCATGTCATTTAAAGCACATATTACAAAGTTGTCCAAAACATGTTTCTTCCATCTTAAAAATGTTAGGAAATTAAGGCTTTCTAAATAAACAGGATTCTGAGAAATTAATTCATGCATTTATCTCTAGTAGGATTGACTACTGCAATGCGGTGTTCACTGGCTGTTCAAACTGTTCTCTATACAGCCTCCAGTTAATCCAAAATGCGCTGCAAGAATTATTACAAGAACAAGAAAATATGAACACATAACTCCAGTTCTTAAATCTTACACTGGCTCCCAGTTAAGTTTAGGGCAGATTTCAAAATCCTCCTTTTAAAATATAAAGCATTAAATGGCCAAGGTCCGGCTTACTTGTCTGAACTTATCATGACTTACAAACCTGAGCACATTAAGATCTCAAGATGCCGGTCTGCTTAGGATTCCAAGGATTAATAAAATAACAGTGGGAGGTCGAGCTTTTAGTTACAGGGCCCCTAAACTGTGGAATGGTCTTCCTGCTACTATAAGAGATGCCCCTTCAGTCTCAGCCTTTAAATCCCGGCTGAAGACTCACTACTTCAGTTTAGCATATCCTGACTAGAGCTGCTGATTAACTGTACAGACTGCATCTCTGTTGTTAGTCATTAGCACTAAAACATAAGTAACATGATATTATATTTGAATACTAACCCTCACCTATTCTGTTTCTTTCTCGGTACTCCAAATGTGGCATTGGTGCCACGCCCACCTGCCAAGTTGTTTGCCTGCCTATGGTAAAGTCATCCCTGATGGAGGATCAGGAATCATGGGAAAGAGGGTCCTTTCATCGATTGGCTGGCAACGCTGTTTCAGCGTGGAATGGCCAAATGGGGGAGGCAGCTTGATGGATGAGGTCTCCAGGACTCTAAACAAATCCAAATCTACTGTTAAATTCTGCTCCGTACTTCTAAATTTTTTATTTGTACACTGTTTTGAGGATTTGTTCTGTTCTGTGTATTGTATTGTATTGATCCCCTTCTTTTGACACCCACTGCACGCCCAACCTACCTGGAAGGGGTCTCTCTTTGAACTGCCTTTCCTAAGGTTTCTTCCATTTTTCCCTACAAGGTTTTTTGGGAGTTTTTCCTTGTCTTCTTAGACAAGGGGGGGCTGTCAAGAGGCAGGGCCTGTTAAAGCCCATTGCAGCACTCTTTGTGTGATTTTGGGCTATACAAAAATAAACTGTATTGTGTATTGTATTGTAAAGTAGCACATTAAATGCTTTGTTTTGTATTTGTTCTTCTATGTGCTCTATGTGTGTGAATCACTACGTGCTTCTTAAACCGGCTCTCTTCCTCTGACAGGACACAGAATCCATTACATTTGTAATATTACAGCTCTCTGAATAACTAAAATACTGAGATGTATACTTGTTATAATTTTCATGATTATAGATGTTAAAGCATGTTATTAAATATGGGAACACGGTGGCGCAGTGATAGTGACGAGCTGGCGCCCTGTGCACAGATTGCTTTGCCATGCGTGACCTTCGATGAAATAATTTATCACAGCAGTACTGTCTCTTTCAAACGTACTAAACCCCAATTCCCGTCCTTCCTTTTCTTTCTCCAAATAACCAATCACAACTCTGATATAGATGTTAAGCCATCTGTAAGCTTAGAACGCCGATTCTTCAAAACTTTTAAGGAACATTGAAATATCTTCATAGTACATGTTTAATTATTCTATACATCTGTCCTTCCATTGTCACGCCAGCACCAGCAAGAATACAGCGCAAGGCAGGAACAGAGTCTGAACTAGCTAGCACTGCGCCACCATCTCCTCACATTTTTAATTATTAACAATATAGATTATGTAAATGATGTTAACATTTTATCTGTATAATGTAATAAACATATTTTGCTGCATTTCATCTTAAAAATGATATTGTCATCATATGTAAATATGCGCAAGTGGTTCAGGTTGTGCAATATTATAACTGTAGTGCAAGTTTACAGTGAGGTAATTGTACTTATAAGTATAAACAGCTTTACAAGGAGCAATTGATGGATTGATGAGTGTGTTTAGAGTTCTTGGGATGAAACTGTTTCTGAACTGCAAGGTCCGTACAGGAAAGGCTCTGAAGCATTTGTCATATGAGAGCAGTTCAAATAGACAGCATGGCTGAGGCAGTATGTGCTTGATGCTGTATATCGATAATTCGCTTTCCGATCAGCTGCTGTACAGCTGTGATTCCCCCCTCAGATACAGTGATATAAATACTCTGAGGGGTGCAGTGAGAGTAATATGGAAAAAGATGATCCGCTGTGGCAACTCCTAATGGGAGCAGCTGAAAGAAGAAGGTGCAGTGAGAGTAACAACACTAAAGCAGCTATGGTATTTGGAATAGTTTGGCCAATTTGTGGACCATTATATTGTTAAAGGCTACTTACCATCTGATGCCTTAAACTAATAAACAATATGCAGTTAATTTCCGTGTATTTATAAAGCCACGTCAAGGATATGGAACTAAAAAAGAAAGGGATACCACACTGGAACAAAAGCACTGTTTTGATGCTGGGTGCCGCCAGTTTGAATTTGCGTACGTCAGGGATTGAGCTAGTGTGAAAATGTGCATGGCTTTACACCAAGTTTAGGTTTTATACATTGCAATTTGAGTGTGGAAACGGGCTTACACAACATTTTTGTGCATACGCACAATTTATGCATTAGGCCCCAGGAATTCTGCTGTGTTATGGTTCAGTTTATCTGAAGTGGAGAAAGGTTTGTAGCGGGTTAAAACAAACAGGGCAGTGGGGCCAGATGGTATATCAGATCGGCTATGACAGTTCTACTTGAAGTAGCTCTCTCCAGGAGTCATTTGCTTTTTAACTGTTCTCTGACTTGGCGTTGTACTTAAGCTGTGGAAACACTCACGACCCCAATTTCTAAAGTTTCCAGGCCAAGCTGTCTGAATGACTACAGACCAGTGGCACTCACCTCTATTCCAATGAAATACTTTGAATATTTGGAGTAAAAACATTTTAATGACAGAGACAAAGTCTTTTCAAGATAACTACTGATTTGCTTTCTGTGCAGCCAGAAGTGTTGAGGATGCTCTGCTTGCTATTTTACATTAGGTCTATACTTTTCTTGATCAGCCTGGTTCATATGTCAGAGTATTATTTCTGGATTTTTCTTCACCGTTCAATAGCATCCAGCCTCACATACTGATTGGAAAACTGAATAGTACAATTATAAACCCATTTATCACATTATAGACTCAGGACTTTCTTTTAAGACAGACAGTCATTCTAAAGTCATTCATTCAAACACAAACTGCAGTGCTGTGTCTTATGACCATTACTATTCATTTAAGTTACCCGGGACTAACAATGACAACTGCTCCATTATCAAGTGTGCCCATAGGACTGCATATCTGGTGAGGATGAAAGCCACTATCTAAATCAAGTGGACTGGATGGTAAACTGGTGCAATAAAAACTTTCTCACTCTGAATGTAAAAAAGACCAAAGAAATTATATTTGATTTTAAGAGACAGAAATCTGTATGTTCATCCATTGTTATTTTGGAGGAGGAGGTAGAAATCGTGAATGAATATAAATACTTAGGAACTAACTTAGATAATAATCTTAATTGGAATACTAATACAAAAGAAACCCCAACTATTCTCTAAATGTAATCAGCATTCATTTCTCCTCCATAAACTCAAAATATTTAAAGTAAGCAAGGACCTCATGTTTTCCTTTTATCACAGTCTAATCCAGTCTGTCATCACTTTCTGTTTCATTGCCTGGTTTAGTGGTCTGACAAACCAAAATTTTATAAAGTTTCAGCAGATTACTAAGCATGCAGCTAAAGTTATTGGGACTGATGGAGATGATCTGGTAAGTGTGTTTCAGAGGGCAACGCTAAAGAAACTAGAAATAATCTCAACAGACGACAGACATCCATTACATGAAGAACTTAACTTCTGTAAATCAGGAAGAACAGTCGCTTTGAAAACCCACAGAAATCGCTGCAGAAATTCCTTTCTTCCTAGTGCCATATGACTTTTTAATAAGGAGTATCAGAGATAATGATTAAGGTTTGATACGTGTCCTGTAACAATTATTGTATAAATATGCACATTCAAACTGTCTTACCTTACTTAACCTGTCTTGTCTCTGTTTGTTTTGTTTTATTTCTGTCTGTCTTGTTATCAGAGGCAACTGAGAAGGCAAATTTCATGTTTTCTTGTGTAAACCTGACTAAATAAAGCAACCTTGAACCTTGAACATTGTTTGTACAATTAAATGAAATAACAAATCAGTGGATAATTTATAGCATAACTCATTAATTATAGACAATGTGGATGGTGGCTCTATATTTAAATTTCCTGCATTTGCATTAAGTAGTACAATGTGATATGATATAAAAGGATTCTTTTTTTAAGTATTACTTTATCGGTTATGTTCATCAATTCATTATGATTCACAAAGTTGCCAAACCAATTTCAAGTACTTGTCTTTGAGGGAACAAGAAGCCCATTTTATCAGCTTCACGTAACAAAATCATTGAGCGCTCAAGTACAGTGTGCAGCTTTAAAGTGAATACTGAAGAGGGCACAACTCACTCAGGTCACGTCATGGTGGGTATATAAGGACACCGCTGGGCAAAATCATGGCAGTTAAAATGACAGAGCAGCTGTGAGAACGTCAGTGTCGGTGTTAACACTTTGTGTAAATTAGCAGACATCCTCTCTGTTACATAACAACACTGAGGACTTTCAGCAAACGAATCATTGAGCAGAATTGTATGAAGAAATGAGAGCTTCTGTAAAAAGCTTTATTTCTTTCTTTGTCAACAGGGAGTTATTGTTGGTGTGAAATCTGGGTGTCAGGACTAGTTTCACACCTGTTGAAATAAGCCAAGCTCAAGTCCCAAACCTCATTTTCAACATTTTATCTTTTTGCACGAACCTCTGCCACTTTACCTTTTGCATATAAAATGTATATTAAAATGTATATATTTTAGATAACTTAAGACTGTAGTGAACTATAACATTTTTTTTCAATGTAACCATCTAAAAGCCCATATTTAAAGTTTTTATTTAATTTAATTACAGCTTTTTCTCAGGATAGTTTTCTGAAGACACACCTGCTTGTTAGTTTTGGAATTTGTAAAACATTTATAAAAAAATGTAGCTTTACACATAACCTTAGGTAATATTGTCATTGTTATAACAAAGCATAATAAAAATAACCATAATTATGTTATTACATAAAAATGAAGTTTCTATTGTGGTTACTAAAGTAGTTGAGTATCACAAGGTGCAGGGAAACTAAAGTGCCCACATGACATGAGAGTTGGTGTGATGGGTCCTCGTAGTCAGACTTCTCTTTAATGGCATCTGTTTGCATCTCAGATAAAGACAACATGGCGTTAATCAATTCAGGAGCAGCACAGAATTTTATGACCTCCTCTTCAGTCAAACAACTGTAAATAAAAACTGTTCATTTACAATTTAAACCTCAAGTGTTGTCTGTGGACGGTGAGCCCACTTGGAAATCATTCACTAAAGCAACACACAGAAACGCTGAATTTGAAACACAAAACTTCTTTAATAAGCACAAATGTCCAGAATTACCAGCACATCACCAAAACATCTGGTCAATTTGGAAGCCTCCACAGAATCCAACAATTTTTGAGTTCTTATTTTATCTCTCCAATTACCAGTCTACTAATAAACTCCTTGAAATGTTTGTAAAATCCTGAAGCTCGAGAAGCCTTTGACTGTTTAAAGATTCTCGTCTCTTGTGCTCCTTTGCTGAGCCATCCTGAAATGGCGCTATAATTCACTAGTGAAGCGGACACATCTGATATTGAAGTGTGTGGGATTCTGTCACAGAACATTCAGACACAAGTCATGTTCACCTTTGGCATATTTTTCATGAAAACTGAAAATAATTCTAATGTAGTGAAGCACAAACTGTTGGCCATGACATTGTCCCTTAAGGAGTGTCACCATTGTCGTGAAGGTGCTGTGTGTCCTTTTATTAAACAAACTGATCATAAAAACTTAGAGGATTTAAAAATGCCAAACATTAAATGCCAGACATGTTAGATGGACGATATTTTTTAGCAGATTTGATTTCTGCATTATCTGTCACTCAGTTTATGAAAATGGAAAAACAGACACTTTATTAAGAATGCTGATGGAGTGACCAGAGTGACAGGGGACACAGGGCGAGTGTGACAGGAGTTCTTAATGGCCGTGTAGTGACACTCAGAATATTCACATCTCTAGTTGGCCATTTGATTGTCTGCTGCCATTGAGGAACTGAGATGTGTGGATTGAAATAACAAAAGAAGGATTTGTGAGGCCGGGGGTTTTACATCAGCAATCTGCAGCTGAACATGTGTATAAAAACACAAAAAGGTGCTATATACTGCAGTGATTAGATTTTACAAGGAGATGTTTCTTTTAAATGCCACACAAGAAAAACAATTGTGAGTTACAAACACAAGATGGCGCCGCTTCACACTCTGCAGTACCTCAGTGACACATCACCTTCCCAGAATTCCTCTCAGTGTCCCTGGATATGTCACATAATGAGTGCCACCTATTAGTCACTAAGCCCACTGACTATTTCAGTGCACTTTCCCTACAGATCTTTGGCTTTATGTTTTGTTTTACTGACCATTTCTGATAGAAAGTGACCTTTACAGAAGACTCATAGTAATGGTGGACACCTGCAGAGCTCATCCTGTGACCTTTCCTGCTGTTATTGGCTTGCTGCTCATTCCTCCTCCTGCTGCTGTCCACTTGTTCTCTTCTTCCTCTGTTTGTCCTCCTCACACTCCTCATTCCTCTTCTCTGTTTCATGTCTTCCTTTATTTTATTTTTAACTTCTCTCTGTTTCTCTCCTTCTCTTGTCTCTCCTTATCTTTGCTGTCCCACTCTGTCTGTTCCTGTCTGTCACCTCAGTCCAGCTCCAGTTGTCCCCTCCTCTTTGTCCATTGTCACTCTGGTCACTTCTTCTGTCCTCCTGACTCTCTATCGTATTCTGTTTTAGTGGCTTTAAGAAAACTTTAGTGAGGAGGTCAGAGGAGTGATATGGAGGCACAACTGACAATGGATATGTTATTTTTCAGTCAGGGTTCTACTCCTGGCTGGGATTCAAATGTCACTTCTTTGCTTATTTTGTTCTTTTTTTATGTTTTAATTTTTTATTATTTGGTTTCTTTATGTGTAAAGTGACAAGTCAAGTAAAATGACACCATTTATTGGCTAACTAAAAAAGATTACAATATGCAAGCTTTCGAGGCAACTCCAACCCCTTCTTCAGGAAAGATGTAATAATCATAAATAATAATTTATGTTTAAAAATTGTTTGCTATGCTCCATGTGCTTTGTGGGTGGTCACCCAAGATTCAGGGTTACCAGCCCATCACCGTCAAGGGAGAGGACTGAGGAAAGCCTACAGTCCCCTGTTGACAAAGACGAGACTAAAATATAGATTGGACAACATGGGATTGTGGGACAAGAAATAAAACAACAGGCTGAACAGAAAGGACAACAAGAGGATGAAAGAGACCACTGTGGGCGAGGGGCTCAGGGTCACAATGCTGTCTTTAAAAATTTAACAATTAAAGAGAAATCTGCAGCTGTGTCCTCATCACATCCATCTGTCTGCTCACGTGTGACACTGATGTCTGTCCTGATTAAAAACAATGTTTATATGGTGGGTGTGGAACATAAAGAGCCATAAAGTCAGAAGAAATACAATTCAGCAAACACACAAACACACACACACATTTGTTGTTCACTTACCTCAGTTTCTCTAATTTGCAGTTTTCACTCCTCAGCCCCACACACAGCTGATCCACTCCTGAGTCCTCCAGGTTCTCATTGTTGCTCAGGTTCAGTTCAGTCAGTCGTGAGTATGGAGCAGAAAGAGCTGAGCAGAGAGCTGAGCAGCATGTGGAGGTGAGACGACACCATGTCATGCTGTGAAGACAAAGAGAGAGAAGTGAGGACATGTGGACAAACAAACAGACAGACCATCAGGGGTCTCAGAAAGTTAAATGATGACAACAAGCAGAGCTGGATGCTCAGGTGTGTCACTGGACAGCAGGCTGCTGCTAGCATTTGAACTGAAACACAATTTGAACTCCACACCAGTGCTGCCCTTCAAGGCGTTATATACCTGAAACATCTTCTGTCTGTCAGGTTACCCTGAGTGATGAGAGGACGTCAGCTGTCACATTAGACAGGAGTGTCACACAGCAGGACTGACCTTTTCCTACACTTGAGTGTTCAGACGCACTTCTCTGAGTTGGTGACAGCCGAGTAACAAACTCAGATTTCTGTCCGTCATTCAGGCTTAGTTCGCTATTCACGAACTTACAACACAAACAAGAGGCCAAATAAACACAACAAGCCCAAAGATAAATAAGTGACAAGGGAGAGGTGACAGGAGAGGTGATGGGACACGAGAGGACATGACAGTCCAATCCAGGAGGGACACACAGAGGGTCATCGGCTGCTCACAGTGACACTCCACTCTGTCCAGTCATCTTCTCTAAGGCCTATCAGCCACCTGAGCTCAATGGACAAACTCCACTCAGCTGGCTGGTGACACGGGTTCAAGGGTCATAAACATGGTGGACTGAAGAGTTTTTGTGGTCAGTAGAGAGTTTGGACTCTGGACAGGCCTCAGCTCTTCATGGACACTTAAACACCAAATTTAAAAACTGAATAATAAATAAGACAGAGAATAAAATAATAAAAATAGAAAAATCAAAATCAAATAAAATGTGTTTGAGTGTCACTGTGACAAAGTGGACAAATGTACACAGTTTACAAATTAGAATTTATGTGCAAATGTTGATGAAGACACTGCAGTTAAAAAATATGAACATGAGACAAAGCCATCCCCTTTATTTTATAGCGCCTTTCAATTAAAAGTCACTTTACATGTCCAGCTCTTTCCTTGTATTCTTACTCTGAGCATAGACAGGTGAAGTGACTCACTCAGGGTCACACAGCAAGTGACAAACAGGACCTGAACCCGTGTCACTGGGATGTCAAGTGTGGCACCTCAGCCACTGGGCCACAGAACCGAGAATCAGGATTGGCCAGAATGACAGAGGAGGCGGAACATGAGCTTTCAGTCAGCCTGAGGAGGTGTGAAGAAAAGGCGGCCATCTCAGTGAATTTGATTTATCAGGGCTTTGATCAAATGGGACGCTTTGGTGTCTTTAGATGACCTAAAATGTGGACTGACTGAAGTGTTTGATTATTGTGTTGTTAAACATTTGGTCAAAGTGTGAAGGCTAAGGAGGGCTGAAGTGACACACAGACACTCAAACGTGTGACATGAACAGGACAGTGGCACAGTGGATAGACACATGTCAGGGACCAGGGTGCAAATCTGAACACACGACTGAGCTCTCGGTTCTTGGTGCTGATTTTTTATTTTTCACTTTTCATGTTTATGTTGATAAGACTTTAAGGTGTTGGCTGACTTCACATTTTTAAGTCAAGTACTCAAGGATGTGGTGACATTTAACTTCTACAGTAAAATGTGTACAAATGAAAGTGACATACAAGTGACAAGGGCCACAAATAAAATATCATTGGACAAGCTCTGAATTGTCACAGATCTCCAACATGGAGGACACACTGAGCTGAGTTTGTGTGCTCGACTAACAACTGCATTCTGATAATCCACACATTTGCAAAATAAAAGCGGCCTATTACGGCAGTGATAATGAGCTATGACGTTCTTGGCATCCATCCATCCATCCATCCATTTTCCAACCCGCTGAATCCGAACACAGGGTCACGGGGGTCTGCTTGAGCCAATCCCAGCCAACACAGGGCACGAGGCAGGAACCAATCCTGGGCAGGGTGCCAACCCACCGCAGGACACACACAAACACACCCACACACCAAGCACACCCTAGGGCCAATTTAGAATCACCAATCCACCTAACCTGCATGTCTTTGGATTGTGGGAGGAAACCGGAGCGCCCGGAGGAAACCCACGCAGACACGGGAAGAACATGCATATCTCAGGAAAATTTAAGGAGGTCGGGGACAACAAAAAAAATCATAAACTTCAGGGATTCTAGTGTTAATGATCAGCAAAGCCACAAGCAGATTGTTTTTAGCATTTCAATGACACAATGTACCTCCTGTTCATGTTTTAAATCAGTCTTTTTAGCAGTTGAATTGCTTCTTAAGGAGAACTTAAGATATTGAATTTGCCATCGACTGTTACTTTTAGTTTAGCTGGAAACAAGAGGTGATGTCTAATTTCAGCTTTCTGTAAGTGCTGTTTGATGTTGCAGATTGAAGCTCATTTTGTGGTCACCATTCCTGAGGAGGACATGCAAGTGGTGCAGAGCTACAAATACCAGGGGCTCCACATAAACAACAAACTGCACTGATCTGACCCTAAGGTGGCACTGAACAGGGCAGACTGGACTTGCTAGGGAGACTCAGGTCTTTTGATGTGTGCAGCAAGCTGCTAGAAATGTTCCACCAGTCCATGGTAGGCATTGTGGTGTTCCCTGCTGTGGTCTCCAGGGGAAGCAACCTGAGCACAAAAGAAGCACAATACCTGAACAAACTCACCAGGAAAGTCTTCTTCATCACAGGGTGAACCCTTCACACAATGGAAGGTGTTGTGGAAAAAGAGATGGTGGCATAACTGGATGCCATCATGAAAAATCCCCCCGATTCCATCCAGGAGGTACACTATCTTGGAGAACTTTTAGCCACAGGCCCATTCCATCATGATATGCTAAGAAGCATCTCTGGGGGTCCTTTCTGCACACCATTATCAGGCAATTTATTGCTCCCACCTGAGACTCATTAAGTTATTTATTGATTTATTGATTGGATGTATTATTTGTCCCGCAAGTCTATATTTTGTTTTTTTATTTTTCTGCTGTTATATGCATTTGAATTTCCACACAGGATTAATAAAGTTTATCTAAAATAACTCAGATGATTTCTCTTATAATCTCCTCATTCTCTCTTAGAAATGACAGATTTGACACACTTTATTCCATAGTTTGTCAAATCTGACAATCAGGCTTCTCAGCTTTGAGGCATTTAATTTGTGTTTACAATAAGCAGTTGAGATCTCAGTGTCAGATTTAAAGCCCTCTGCTATTATTTAGAAAATAATTTAACTATAAATTTCACTGGGTTATGATTTTCAAGGTTTTATGAAGTCTTTTGATTCTGATGTTGTTTCTTCCATATCTACCTTCAAACACTACTAGTTTATCACAAAGCACTTTACAATGAGATTCTACAACAGTTATTTTTTTTATTGGTGGCAGATATTATATGTTCTGTTTCTTCAATGTGAGTCATAAACATTTGCTTAACTTTTTCCATCCCAGTCACAAGTACTTTGATTTTATACTCCATGTTGCTAATATTTTCCTATTGTATTTTCATCCATGTTTGATAGATTTCCCTTTAACTTTACATTAAACATATTTTAAAAATATCCCCTGATTTTTTTGTCCTGGTTCAGCTTATGTATTCTGCTATGTGTTCTCTTTATATCCTTCTTTATATCCACCCAGAGAGTGGTAACCAGTACCTTCAACTCAGACAGCAATTCTCTGTCTTCTTTGTGCAGAGATTGCTGAGTTATGTATCCAGGAAGAGTCGATGTTGTTGACACAATGGGTGGTGTGTGTTGTTGGTAGAGGCTGATGACGTGGATGTTGAGGCCCTGCCCAGTTCAGATATGCAACATGAAGGTGGTAAATATTCATTGCCCACCTCCCTCCCTTTTTCACTCACACATTTGCTGTTGTCAAGAGTGGATGCTGCATTGTGGGGTCCTGATTGCCAACCTTCCTTCACCTGTATCCTCAAGCTCAGTCTGTGGTGGGCCATATCATGAACTTGAACTTGATAATGGCTTAGACTTCTGTAGATCTTTCACTGTTTTTCCTTTTCTTTCAGGTCTTTTTCTCCTTTTGTTTTCTCCCTTATGTTTTTAATATATTTGAAAACGATTCCTCTTTAGGTAACACTAGAATTACCAAAGCTTATGAAACAACTCGTAAATCCGGCCCAACTTAAATATTCTCGTAAATGTGTCGATAAGCCCAAGCAGCAATCAGCCTGCTATCCCATCCTCCCACCGTCGCAAAAACAACAAAAATCGCTTTCCCAGCTCAAGCCTTGTTTATCAGGGAGTCAGGTACCAAGAGCTGAATAGGCAAAAAAATGTATTGTTATTTGGAACACATGCATTTCATGTGTGTTGCATGTCTACAATGATCTAAGTAAGTGTAGGATGACAGGAAATGCAAGAAATTTTGAACACATACCTAAAAGACAACCTTTTTTCATGTTTTAGTACTAATGACAAAATGTAGATGTGAAGTGTTTAGTGTGTGAAGACTGAAGTCCAAATATCAAATAAACACTTTCACAAAAAGTATAAATATAACAAAACAATTGTGCTTTTATTCAAGACTATAACTGAAGAAAAAGAAATCATGTTAGTGTGGTTCATTGCAGCGACTTCTTTGCTAGTACAGTGGAAAGAGCTATTGACTCCTAATCAAAGGGTCGCTGGTTCAAGCCTCCCCGCTCTCAAAATAAATGTTTTAAGTAGTGAGCTGCTCTTATTGTTACTATTATACAATAAAAACATACATTTGATTTAAGTCTGTAACAGCCCATCTAAATGTATGGTACTTGTAAAGGTTCTCGTTTTGTTTTATTCAGTTTAATTCTCTCAGTCGCATTCACGCTCCCCCTGATCTGACACTGCTGTTTTCAAATAAAGAAGAGCTATAGCAGAGGTGAACTCAGATTGGAGAAAGAACAGAAGCACCCCCCTCATACTCACATATAAGAACAACGCAGCTGCACCAGGCGTAAAGGTAAAAGATGGCACCGTTTGGATGCAGCAAGAGGTAGGGCGTCATCCTGCCAGTCAGTCTGCCGCACAGTTTGTTTTCAAATAATATTGCATTAGTGAGATGATGTTTTCTGATTGGCACAATTCAGGTCATAGAATGATTTCCTCAAAATGTCACATATATTTGACTCTTTCTGTTTTGCCCGGTGCTGCATTGACATTGTGCACCAGAAGGCGTGAGCTTATTTAGTGGGAGCAGGAGCACACAGGGGACCAGTTGCTTGTGATATAATATGCTTGACTTGGCGGCAATTAACGTGCATGTACTGTACAAGGCATGCATGGGAGCAACTGAGAAAAGAAAAGTGTTCATGGCTCACCTTGCAGGGGAACTTCGTTGTCACTTCTTACATGAAAAGGCGATGGATGAAGCAAAATACAACAATGCAACATCAAAAAGCTTCTATTACGAGACCACTGCTTCCCCCAGCCCCTTCAGCATAATTGGAACCACAGCATAGAGAGAAGTGTGTACATTGCAACAGGTACGCATGTCATAAATGTAGGAAGGACGGTCCTTGCGTGTGTGTGAACTGTTAACATTTGAATCTGATGATTGCATATAGCGTGGAACTGACCTCTCTGTACTATTCTTTCCTCTGCATGTCCTGGAATACAAAAGAAACTCCACCATGCACCAAAATGTGGAGACTGGGGAAGATGAAAAAAAAAAAAAAGCCATCACTGATTACAAGCACAAGAAGGCATGCGAATGAATATGAATAATGTTGCATCCGTGCCACAAAATGTTTTCCAAAATGTACTATGCAGGTCAAAAAATTAATAATTCCAAATATCATATATACATATATCTCTGTTTTTTTGCCAGTGCGGCTTTGACATCATGGACCATAAGGTGCATATTAATTCAGTGTGAGCAGGAACAATCAATAAAACTGAATAAAAAAAAATTCAAGTGACAGTGAGATATGAAGAAGGCAGATTCACCAGCGTTTGTGTGTCAGCTTCTATCCCTCCAGATCAGAGAATGTCCAGTTCCATTGTCTCAAAACACCACTCACATCTACAGCTATTCCCAGTTTCACATAAAAAGTAACCGTGTAGGATTTGGTGTAGCAGGGCGGATGTTGTATCATGATTGTGACTGAGAGAATAAGAGTGAAAAAAAAAAAAACCCTAACTTTTACAAGTACTATAAATGTACACCAGCTGTTACAGACATAAATGAAATGTATGCTTTTATTGTATAATATTAACAATAAGAGTAGCTCACTACTCAGAAATGGTAAATTTGCGGGGGAGCTGCTTTCAAACTCACAAAATCTAAAATGTACATAATTTAATGTATTCCATCAAAGAAATGATATCAGCTACCCTCCTAATATTCTAACACCACAGAGACCCTAGAGGACAGCTCTTGGAAATCTAAATTGACTTAGAAGCCAGTCATCATCATCTATAAGTATGCGCTCTCTTCTAATTCTTCCATTTGCAATATCTTAAAACAATTCTGAAGCAGCCATGGTAGTTGGAATAGTTTGGCCATTTGGCTCTGACTGTCCAATTTGAAGGACACACACAGGTGACGTACTGAGGCTGCTCTGTGACCTCACTGAGAGGTGCTGCTGTTATCAGACATGGCTGTCACTCAGCTGTTTATCACCTTTAATGGCTTCTTTAAGAGGTGTTTGTGAATTTTATTTGTTAAAGAAGGCATCACTGACTATGTTGTTGTTAATGGCTCTAAATGTTTATCATGTTGTGTTGTTTTAATGAATGCTTTTGTTATTTAACAGCCTCTGATGCTGAAGTGTTTTCATTGGTCTGATTATAGGGCTGATTAAAAGTTAAGCTGTATTAACCATATGTAGGTATTATTGTTGTCTTATTGCTTTGTTTTTAACATCATTCACTCCACCATGACCCTGACCAGTGTCCACTTTATCACTAAACGTATCTTCTGATCTCATTGTGGATAGCAGCAGTGCTGACCACTCGGCAGAACAATTTAATTCTTTATTAAATCCTCTCTGCTCAAGGAGATCACACAAAGTGCCATCTAAGTCAGCATAAAGGTCACCTTCCTCATGGTCACAACTTGAACCTGACAATGACTACTATGATCACTCTTAACAATAATTAAACAAAGTTTGCTTCAATCTTTCTGAATGGAGATACACATTTCTAAATTTTAAGGAATGATCAAGCAGTTACTGCAGTACTACAACTCAGACAGACCCTGGGCTCAGACTGAGCAGAGTGTAACTGTGCCACTGATGTGAGGAACAGCTGATAGCAGAGTGACACATCCATGTGACACATAACAGCTGTGACATCACTTCCTCTAGAGTGGAAGATGGGGTCTGAAGATCTAATGAGATCATACACTTTGAACGTAAGGACTTGAATAAAACTCATCTGAGTTTACAAACAATCAAACTAAACTCATGAAGGTTTTATTACTCACTTGACCTGTCTGCAGCAAATGAGCCCCGGCGTCAGTCTCATGATGCACTCTGAAGTGAGCTGTGTCCTGGACAGGTTGAGCTCCTCAAGTTTTCCACAGCAGCTGATGACAGAGCCCAGCACAACACAGTCCAGAGGAGATAAACTCATCATACTAAAGTCCATCTTTAAATCTTTCCCAATAGCGTCTCCTATTAATCTCTTATTCTGAGTCTCATAGAGCCACTGACACACTCGTAGAGCTTCACGTTTATTTTGTCCGCGTAGCACTTCTTCAGCTATCTTCTTCACCCACTCCAGTATCTGCTTTGCTGTCTTCCTCTCAAACTCCCCCAGGACTCCCCCCAGTGTTTTAAAAACAGAAGGTCTGGCCAGTCCTGCCAGAAATCGAGTGAGAATCTCAAACCGGCCATCTTCACATGACTCCAGCTTCACAAGCAGCTCCTCGATGCCCCCTGATGGATCGAGGTAAAAGGAGCAGGCGGCCATGAACTCCTGCAGGGTGAGGTGATAGAATGTGTATGTCGTGTGCTCCAGAGTGCTTTCTCTCTGAAGGATTTCTTTGAGGATCCCTGAGAGGAATGGAGACAGCATAACTGGCTGGAGAGCAAAGGAGGACATCTCCATCTTCTCATAAAACACAAGAGTCCTATTCACCACCCCATAATAAGCCATATTTCCTAGTTTGATCAGAATCTCTCGCTGGTTCTTGGCTTCTCGCTTATGATTGGTGAGGATGTTGTGAAGGAACATCACAAAGAGCTCGGTGACAGTTCTGGGGGCAGCTCCTCGCTCTTCTTCAGGTGTCATGAAGTGACTTTTCAGCACAGAGCAGATAATCCAGCAGTACGAGGGGTTGAAGCACATGGTGTACAGGATGGCATTCTCCTCCACATACTGAAAAGCCTCAGCACCCAAATCAGCATCACCAAAGAATTTCTTAAAGTATATCAGCCTTTGTTCAGGGAAGAACCCCAGGATCTCTGCAAATTGATCAACTCTCTCCATGTCCAGGGCCTCCAGAGCTGTTGGTCTGGTTGTTATCAGGACTGTACAGCCTTTCAGTAATGTCCTTCTGACCAGGCTGGAGACCAAGATATGGACAGGGAAATAGTCATTTGGGTTTGAAGGGAGCTTCCTGTGTGTAAAGTCCAGTTTGTGTTTGTACTCATCCAGTCCATCAAATATAAAGAGGAGAGATTCAGGTTTCTGCAGGATTTCTGTCAGTCTTGGGTCATTCAGATATTTATAGTGCCTTGCAATCAGCCTGGTCAGAGGCATCTGTGGTTCTGACTCTGTGTCTAGTAGGTTGAGTTCCCTAAATTTAAAAAGAAACACAAAAGCAAACCTCTGGTACTGAGTGCCTCTGGCCCAGTCAAACATGATCTTCTGGACCATGGTGGTCTTCCCAATTCCAGCCACCCCACTGACCACTACAGTACGGGGAGTAATCTCACTTCCAGGACTCCTCCTAAAGAGCTGTTCAGTCCAGATTCGCTCACATTTCTCTTTTGTGCGCTCCTCTATTAGCTCTGCATGAGTCTTCCCCATCTTCTCAAGTTCATGGAGCCTCTCATTGTAGGTTCTTTTGTACTGTTTGATGACCATCAGCTCTGTGTATCGAGTTTCAAAGCTCACAGCTCTCATGCGTGGATCACCAAGAGAAGCCTGATCCTCCAGAATTCTTGTGGATTTAGACACACCATCTCTGTGTGTCTCATAAATGCCTGAAAGTCAAAATGAAAACAAGTAAGGAAACTGTGGAGCAGAAGAATGGAAAAGCAGCTGACTAGAAACAGGAGACCAGTGGGTTACCTTTAATATGAGCCTTAATGGGAGAGGGCTGGAGACTGGCCTGAATGTCCAGCAAGAGGTTTGGTTCTGCAGAGACAACATGAGACAGAGAAGACAATCTCAGAAGTGTGGATTAACACAAGTATAAGTAAGTGTACTGTGAGGTAAACCACCAGAAGAACAACATAAAAAACTAAAAGACTGCTGCTAATATGGACTTTGCTTGGAGCAGACCAGTAATGTGTGTCCATGTTGTAAGGACTGCAGTTAATTGTCCAGGAAAGAAGACCCAGGAGATGACCAAATAGACAGCATCAGGCACTGTAGACATATTGGGTTTATACTGTGCTGAAGAAAGCATGAGTTATGAAATTGGAGAAAACAGGAGCTGTCCAGTGAGGGCTCATGGGAACAATAAGATTCATGTAAATTTGATGGTGAAGCTTCTGAATAAAAAACAAGATGAGTGGGAAATAAATCTGTTAATCCCAGAATGATTTAGGAAAGTAAAAATAAAGACACAATCCTAATGTTTACAAACATGGACCTGAAGGGGGTGCTAAGATCAAATATGGCAGAAACAATGGAATCCGTGACTTCCTGGTAAAGAAAGGCAAAAATATTATTACTAAACATTAAGGTAAGTTGTTGGCTTATGAAGCGTACAAGGAGGGAGCAGTAGCCATGTCAAATGGAAGATCCCTTTGAACGCTTTTAATAGATTTAACATATCTACGTAGTCCAAAGTGTATTGTTTAACTTTTCTTTCACTGCACCTCTTGTTGCAAAACATGTTTATGCTACTAGTGTCCTGAGCAATTCTATGTGCCCATGCTGTCCTTATTAGGATGTCAGGGCTTCCATAGAGGATGCTGTGATTGGTTAATGTGTTTAAAAAGCAATGAGGTTACACAAGAGGAAGACAAGAAAAAGAAGGCATTCTGTGCAACAAGGATGGCCATGTGTCAATAGCCATAATGGAATATAAGAACCAACTAAGTGGAATGATTATACTGGCAGATGGTCAAAGAAAGACATATCTGGGGTAAAGTATTTAAAACCTTATTTATATCATTGGTTGAAATGATCTGCCAGCAGGAGGTCATATGAATGGTAGGTGAGTTCACCTTTATTTTTATCTTTTTCTGTTTATATTTTTATTTTTACAGAACCACTCATCCTGGATGACATTGTTCGTTTTTTTTTTTTTTGCTCATTTGGAGTCAGCTGGCACTGGACTGTGCATTTAATATCTGGACGTCATTGCTGATTGTTTTTCTTGTGTGATCCTCTGAACATTCTGGAACTGGATTTTGATGTAATACAGAGGATTATTGATGTTCAAGGTTTGTGTTACATGTCGTGTTTTGTGTAAGTGGTGTTCCTTAAAGTTTAAAGAGATATGTGTACTGTGGCACAAGTTGTTTGGAGTCATTGTTAGAGGCTAGCATTTTTGTGAGACATGTTGTTATGATTTGTGTCTAGCATAATCAGAGCAAGTGTTGACTTTGTATACAAGTTATTTGGGATGTGTATTTGTAAATATTTATAGTGACAAGTGTTCTTGGGCTTGTGAGATGTGATTGTGTATACATTATACAGTATGGGTTATAAGTGCATCAGGTTTAGGAACATATGTAAATGTATAAGGTACAATATTTATATATTTGGGTGTTTAAATTAATTAGTGCAGCTTCGGAAAATTCAGAAGTTTTTTTTTTTGGGGGGTGTTTCATTTTTCTACCGTGGGGTGTTTTTGTTTTCTTTTATACAACAATCATTTTAAAAGCACTGGGAAAGGAACAAATGTACATAGATAACATACAAGAGAGAATCAGAGGAATTGAAAGAAATGTTATTCAAAGCCACCAAATAGGCATATCTGTGTCAGTGGTGGACCCAACAGCAGTGTGCAGAAAGACCCAGAGAAAGTAACATTGTGTTTTGTGTTCCTGTATCCCTCCTTCCGTTTCTCCTCATTGTGTCCATACATTTAATGGTTCTCTGTCAGGTAAGACTCCATTAACTCACCGCCCTCCGTCACCTCCTTCAGTATTCTTGTCATGTTTGGCGATGGAAATCTCACAAGTTCTTCAGACCAGTGACTCCCACAGGCTCACCAGCACCACACTGTCCATCTTCATGATGTCATTGATGAAAGACATCACACCTGCTTGCCCCTCACATTTTTCTTTGGCTTTGAATCAGTCTTGAATAAAAGCACACTTGTTCTGTTATATTTGTACCTTTTGTGAAAGTGCTTATTTGATACTTGGACTTCAGTCTTCATACATTATAAACTTCATGTCAAAATTTTGTTGTTAGTACTAAAACATGAAAAAAGTTTATCTTTTAGGTATATGTTCAAAATTTCTTGCATTTCCTGTCATCCTACACTTACATAGATCTTTGTATATGTTACCGCTAAAGTGCAGAAATCAGTTATTCTACAGATTATCTAGGTAATGTGCAGATTAACTAGGGTGATTCGTTAAAGTGCCGAAAATGTTTCATTTCTCAAATTACCTAGGTGATCTGCACATTACCTACTAGGCACTCGTTAAAGTGAAATTAAGATCTTTGCTGGAACAACAGCAACGTTTCTGTACGCTTAAATTAACATAATGTTATTTATTTTTCGATATCTAAAGAATTAAGTTAATACAATCAATCAACAAATTAGTTGATAGAATCAATCATCAATCAATTAAAAAACTATAATACAAAGAATCAAACAGTTTAAAATATTATTATAATTAAGGAAATGAATTTGCAAAACATTTGATAAAATTATGCTTACTTATTAGTGCAATCTAAAGATACACTATTATATTTTGAATCTTCGCTAAAGAGGTTTGCGAAAAATATTTTCTTCATTTTACTTACCAATTCGGTGCTTGCTTGCATACTAGGAGTTAAATTTATCTGCTTTAAAAGAAATCACGACACAAATTCACGCGCTAACAGGCAGAAACGAATTTGAAAACAGAATTAGCTATTCTACACACTGGCAGCTGACACAAATTATGAGAAATAAAAACAAACGTCGACGACAAGATGCTGGCGAAACCAAACTAAAAGTGGAGGGAGAGGGGGAAGGAGTAGGGAAAGGAAATGAAAGAAACAAACTTTTGAACTTTAACGATACAGAAGCCGTTAATGTGCACATTACCTAGGTAAAATGCGGAAAACTCCTGATTCCGCACATTAACGGAACAAATCAGTTAATCTGCAGATTAGCACAATGTGCACATTAACGGCTTTCGAGCTTTAGCGGTAACATATACACTGAACACACATGAAATGCATGTGTTCCAAATAATGATACATTATTTACACTATGGTACCTCACTCCCAAATAAACAAGGCTTGAGCTGGAAGAGGTTTTTTTCTTTGGTGGTGAGGGAATGGGATAGAAGGCTGCTTGCTGCTTGTGCTTATTGATACATTTACAACACAAAACACGCTGACAGAGAGATGCGAATGGATTTAAGGTGGGCCGGGTTTATGAGTTTTATCGCAGGCTTTGGTAATTCTAATGTTAAATTATTTTGCTTTTATTCTGTTTGCATTGAACCAAGGGGATGGAATCTCCTGACACTACTTCTGGGGAGCTACGCCCAATAGCATTTAAGAAGTCACCAAATTTATTATGACTTCTTTCAGCACTGAGTTTGTTTCTATCTGGTGGTTTGTGCTTTCATTTTGATTTTGGATTTCTTGGTTTGAACCCCTTGCTAATGAATTGAATTTGGATTTATTTACTTTTTACTTTAAATGAAAATGTATTTTGTTCTCTTTATCTTAGCTACTACCTGCATTTTCTTTGGAATATGTTGTGAAACATTATAATAAATATTAAAATAAAAAAAAAAATTGTTTTCTTGATCAGAGGTTTTTCA
Source organism: Polypterus senegalus (assembly GCF_016835505.1). NCBI lineage: Eukaryota > Metazoa > Chordata > Cladistia > Polypteriformes > Polypteridae > Polypterus > Polypterus senegalus. The sequence continues at coordinate 189,441,823 of NC_053161.1, read as the reverse complement.
GTTTTCCTTTGTCCCTTTAAAGATATGTGCTGCCTTTAAACCTTTCTCCTTCTTCTGGGTTTGCACAGGCCATAAACCTGCAATATGTGTTTAAGTCCAGTTGACCCTAAGTGGTGAGGTCTAGTCTGTTGGTGTAGACCTGTGGTGGAGCAGAGCACTTGCTTTTGTTTTTGAGGCTTGTTACTTTTGTTGGGATTTAGAACAGACAGGATCACAACAGGACTGCACAACAGGACTTTTTCTTCAGCTTGACATTTTAATGTATGCTGGTGTCCATCAATTTGACCTAGGACTGCTAATATGGACACAGACTTCTTTTCAGTTGGTGTTTTCACATACCAAGGTAGATCAATGACATTTGATTACATCTATAAAGTCACATTCATGTGTTTTACTATTTGTGTATTTTCCTAGTTTTAGTATTTGAACATTCATATGTGCTTACTGTATGTGAAATTTAATAAAGGGAACTGCATAGCTAGTCTATCCCTCTGTGTGTTTTATTATTTCTGTCTAAATTTATGAGTACTATGTGTGGGTCTTTCCTGTGTAATTAAGGTGTCCTTTACCTGTTAGATTCTAAACAATTTATTCCTTGTATAGCCCAAAATCACACAAAGAATACCTCAATGGGCCTTAACAGGCCCTGTTTAATTGACAAGCCAGCCTTGACTGTCTAAGAAGACAGAAAAACCTTGCAGGAAAAAATCTTGGGAGGGGCAATTTAAAGAGCGACCCTTTTCCAAGTAGGATGGGTGTGCAATTGGTGTCAAAATATTGGATAAATATGGCCTGTCTGCCAGCTCTGTACAAGGACATCACCTTTGGAAATTTGCCAGAACAGGGTCAGTTATTGAAAGAATTGTTGTTACTAAACCAAGGGACTCAGTAATTAGTAGGCACTGTTGTCTAGGCGAGTCCCCTAAATTTCACTCTAGGCTAAAATAAAAGGCCTCAGCAGTAATTAGTAAGAAAAGTGTTTCCCCTCTGAAAATAACTAGCACATTATGTTAAATACTCACAAAGGTATAAACTAAACAATTAGTTTAACAAAAGACACAGAGGAAGATATTATTAAATAATAAAGACAAAAACAGCTGCGGTAGGTTGGTGCCCTGCCCGGGATTGGTTCCTGCCTTGCGCCCTGTGTTAGCTGGGATTGGCTCCAGCAGACCCCCGTGACCCTGTGTTCGGATTCAACGGGTTGGATAATGGATGGATGGATGGACAAAAACAGATTAAGACTAAAAGACTAAAAAACAGAGTAAATAATTAGAGTCCTTCTACTGATAGTGCACTGAGACTGGCTAAAGTAATAATAATAATAACAACAACAACAATAATAATAACAATAATAATAATAATAATAAAGAAAGATAGGATATGGGGTACAGCTCCCTGTCCAACTAGAAAATAATTTCAGAAAATACAGTAGTGGTTTCCAAGTTTTGATTTTTGCATTTGTCTAAGTCATTATTGAAATGGGTTATTTTTTTTCCTAATCAGCTGGAATGCATTTTGAATTTCCCTGCTTCCTTAAAGTTTCAGAAAAATGGGAAGAATGTAATACATTTCATAGGAAATGGTATGAATTATCTAAAAATTGCAAAATCTCACAGTGGGTAAGGGATGGACCATTTGTTTGGCATTTTTGGAAATTTTTAATAAAAACATTGCAGATTTGTAATAATTTGAAAGTACAACAGTGAAGATACTGTCACCAAGGATGGCACCAACATCATTATTATATTACCACTAATGATAAAGGCCAAACATTTTTTAACATCAAAATAAGGGAACAGTATGGTACCAATCAAATGCTAACATAAAAGCAAACCACTTAACTTGGTGCTAAAATAAGCAGAAAGATCTTAATGTACATGGAAGAAATGGTCAAGTGAAAGAGACTAAGAGAACATTTGAAAAGAATGAAAGGAGAACAGATGCTGCTTTGTTGTTTATAAGATAGAATGTTTTAGAAAAAAATATGTGAGTAATTAAATGGGTTAAAAGAAATATGGGTGAGACTGAAAATGTCATGTTATGTGTGAGAAGTGAGATGCAGAGATTTCTTTGTCTGAAATGTACAAATATTTAATGTTGTTTGTACCATTTAAATTGTTAAAGCAACTGCTGAAAATACACTGCACACATAAAATCAGAAATATGTTTTGTTATAAATTAATAAAGCTCTAAAATAATTTTGTAGAAATATTACAAAGGATTATGAATATGTATACAATTTGGTATAATGAAAATGCTTCATTTGTTTATGCAAATGCTTCCTTTGAAACTAAGATCAGGTTTTAAGGAAAAATTTTCTTTTGATAATTATAAAATGCAAAGGAGACAAATTTGTTATAAAAATGATGTTCTTAATTTTCACAGATTCTGAATAGTAAAAGGCATCCATCTACATCAGGTCAAAAGTTTTACATTAATATAATTTGTTTTGGTGTTTTAGACCCCAATAACTGATTATTAATGGAGACTGTGCCCACTACCCACCTCCTGCAGTTAATCAGAATTTAACACATGACACCTACGACATTTATTACATTAGTGACTCTCACTACCTTACCACCAAGAACATTATTAAAGGAAGCTCCTTCATTTAATGTTAGTATTTTAGGACATAAGGAGAAGTGCCTTCCAGCTAAAGTCAATACAATTTAAGCATTCTTGGTTCTTAATTTTCATATTACAGCATACTGTATAAGCTTTAATATTAAGGGTGTGGACGCTAGGCATCCCTGTTGCCCCATAAACCCAACAGACAGACACACAAGACACAGCATAAAAGCACCAAGAAGTATTTTTTTTTATTTTATTTATTTTATTGCAATCATTCCATACAAATCAATCCATTTTTACAAAAAGTAAAATTGAGTTAAGAACAAGTCGACCCCCACCCCTGAGAGAGAGAGAGCAAGGCAAATGGCGTGAAATTTAAGGCTTGTGAACATACTTCAATTAATAAGTTTGATAAGCCAATAGAGATGAATACAGAAGACAAAGAAATACAGAAATAATTGCTTCCTCTGTGCTTTAAGAGCTTATTCTAAAATATTACTGATTAGATCCTGCCATGTTTTGAAAAAAGTCTGTATGGATCCTCTAACTGAGTATTTGATTTTTTCCAATTTCAAATAGTATAACACATCAGTTTCCAACCAAGAAGTATTTTTAATCGTTTTCTTCTTGTACAGTGTTGCCTAAGCACCATGGCCACAAATAAACAGGCAAGTAATCAGAATAGCTCACAATAACAATACAATTCTCTCTTTCTCTTCTCCTCCATACCTCCCAGCAAGCTTCATCCAGCTCCATCCGACTCTGGCTCATTGGCTGTGTTCGCAGCAATCTTTTTTATATTGTCCAACCCGGAAGTTCTTCTGTTCTTCAATTCATGTGACTTGCCAGCACTTTGGGTCAGACAGAGAATCCAAGTTTTTATTCAGCCCGGAAGAGCTTTGGGGCTTTCATCCTTAATGATCTACCAGTATTTCTGGGTTAGGTGAGACCTTCTTCTCCCACCATCTTCCCACAGCGTCCCCTGGTGAAACCCACAGTACCCAGCAGGGCTGTGATGCTGAACTCCATAATCCAGGGTGCCCTGCAGGAATATGGGGCACTGCTACACTGTAGGTAATCTATCATCTAGCGTCTTGAGGGAGGCAGTGTCCCAAAGTAGCTGCCTCCCCCATCCTTCCAGTCCCTGGGTGTCCTGGCAAGGTTGAGCTGCTGGCTGTCTGTTACAAGGGATATTTGTTAACTAAAAAGAATGATAGTGAAACATATGAGATTGTATGCAAGAGCGTTTTGTGAATCCATGCATTAGTATGGAGAGAGACAATTTAAACTAGCAGCTGTTGGTGGCACATCAGAACAGATTAATATTTTGACATTATGGGCCAAAGTAATATAGAAAATAACAAAAGGAAGTAATCATTGGGCACAAGAGAAATAGTGTGCTATGCAGAGAGTGGCTATGAGTCTACAGTGTGTGTCCTGGAAAAGGTCAGATATGAGCCAAAGATCCCAGCTGGTAGTAGAAGATCTGAACATCAGTTAAAAGCTTGGAAACATCACTTACAACACTAAAGACTGCCTGTCTTTAGTGGAAAACAATGGCAGAAACCGAGTACTGAGCACAGCTGAATATAAATCACAGTGACCTTGTGGGTGTCAGCATGGGTGTCTGTATGAGGACTCAGTGTCTGGTCATTCTTGTACACGTGTCATTGGCAACATAAATTAGTTACATTTGAAATTTGTGAAGTGAATTCAAACAATGCATGTGTTACTGTCAATGCTACTACTGAATGCTTTGACTATGGACAAAAGACAAGAACAGGTAGATTGCTGTAAACCCAATATAGCTAATATTGACTGAATATGGAAATCAGTAATCGTAACAGAAGAAACGTATGGCTTTGGTCAAGGAATCACTAGCATTGTTTAATTACCACATTTAGAACTTCTTATGTTAAAGGAAAACTTACAAAAACACATTTCTGAGAGTTATAGAAGGAAAAATATTAATTAATAACACTACAGTTAGAATCAGACAGTGTTAAAGTAGGAAATCAGATTAACTTCAAATCATAGTTAGTGGAACTCTTTGGAAATTGGCCATCTTATGTTGATTAATCTGCACAGATAAACTACTGCAGCCTCAGCCTTTTTAGAAGCTCTACCAAAACTACCCAAACTTCAAAGAGGGCTCCTTTCACACTGGTCACATCCCCAGTAGTTCTTTAATGGTACTTACCATTGCCAGTAGATAACATATCTATAAAGGTTTGCACAAAGGGTGGTGTGGGACTTACTGTTTCAGCCTATGTTAGCCGCTCACTCCAAGTAGCCACAACCACCCTGTTACAGAAGGGAAAGGGCAACAAGGATCCAGGCTTGTTTTCAGTTGCTACAGTGATATGATGTGGTGTCTGTTTCCTCCTCAGCTCAGATGTTGTTGACAAATAAGGCATCTTGTGACCTCAGCCTGACTTTGCCCAGTGTCACACACTTTAAAGGGGTCCTTTAATCCATCACTCCATTGTCTTGTGAGTTGATTAAGCAGCTCAACTCCATACTAATGATCATCATGTAGTGTGGAGCGGAACTGCCTACACACATGACACAACTTTTACTTCTCAGTATTACATTGAATTTGTTCCACCCGAGACCCCAGTAAGTTTTCTTCAGTAATATTTTACTATAGTCAGTTGCTGGCTATGTAGCTGAGTAATGCAGTGCTGCTGGTCTGGTACTTTAGTGTGGAAAAAAGTGTTTTTCTGATAATCCTCACAGCCAATCAAAATGCTTACACAGAAAAAAAAGGCTTTAAGTCAAATGGGGACTCTTTCCAATTTTGATCAAGTTTATGGTGGCTCCTAAAACCATCTAACCAAGTTCTGTGATGCACACAATAGCTGCTTTATTTAAATAAATAAATAAATAAGAGGATTGGATTTAATTAGCTTTTAAGTTTATGTTTCTTAGCGTCTCACTCAGCATCTCTTTGTTCACATGAAATATGAGACCCTGCTGTATTGAGGTTTAATACAGCACATTGCCGTACCCACCACATGACGAACCTCCTCAGGATCCCGAATTAGGACCCAAGTGCAGCCATGTAATGGGTGACACCTCAGCACTACACTAGTCTGAATGGAACAGGGTGAGGGTTTTTTAAAGTAGATGGAGTGCCGATCCTGCCACCAACTCCTGAGTTTTCCCTGCAAGTAGGAGGACCTGCTTGCACAGACCCTACTGTATAACTACATATATTTAAGCTTATGTATAGCGGGTTAAAATGCCAGCTCTTCTGTTTTATATATTTATTTATTTGCATAATCCTCTTTTTCTATCCTTATTTTTATTGGAAGTTTGGGGAGAAAAATGTTTAAGCTGTTTGTAATATTTAATATTGCTAAAGCTTGGAAGATTTTGAATAATTTTTTGTACTCAAAATAACTTCTTCTCCGTTCCATGCTCTAATCTATTTTTCATAAGTTATGAATCACATAGACTCTGAATGAAGTATTTGATTTTTTTTTTATATAGAATTTCAGTCTGCTCATGTCTTTATATCTCTGTTTGTAATTTATTTTTTGACTTCAGTTTAAATAAAAAAGTCATGTTTCTATTGTTTAAACATCTATTCGAGTAGCATAATGTGACCCACTCCATTGTGCTATTGTGCTATGGACAGCAGAGGAAGTGACACTATAAATATGGCAGTGTTCGTATCTCTCTCAGTCTCTCAGTGGACAGTCATTAACAAACTCTGGGAATTAGTGTGAGTTTCATTTCAAGGAGGCCCTTGAGTTTGGTTTTTGAACTCCTCTTTTGCTTCTCAACTTGATTTTTTTGCATTGCCCTTTGTACTTGAATCTCACAGTAATCCAGAATGTGCTTGTCTCACAATACTGAATTATCACAATTCAGTAAACATTATTGATTTTCACATCTATTATTTTTTGTTACTTATTATTATACTATTTATATTCATTTTTTAGAGTTGTATTTATTGGGGTTGGTGGCAGGATTGGCACTCCAGCCACCGTAAAAAAATTTCACAAAACTCCGAGACGACAGAAAGGACTCCTTTTTTCTCTCCACGGAAGTAGCTCTGCTGCAGCTGCCCATAGGAAAGCTGCTCAAATCATGAAGAGGATGAGGGAAAGCCATTGGGATCCCCATCCCGGGAAGAGTTGAAACCGGTGGAGAGCCAGTGGGGTTAGGTCAGTTGGGGATCAGAACTAGTGTGGTGCTGAGGCATCGCCTGCTGCATGGCACACTAGGTCCCAATTTGAGGTGGGCCAAATAGGTGGGTGCATGGAATGTCTTGTCTATCCGGCAAGAAGATCATCTTGCTCTGCTTTGGAGGAGCTGCATCAACTCTGCATTTCAGTACTCTCTGAGGTGCACAGACCAGGGACTGGCCAGATCTCTGTATGTGGATACACCTTTTATTGGTCTGGTCGCATTGATGGCTGTCATACTCGACAAATAGCTGTTGCTGTAGCGGATTGGCTTTTTCTGATGGTGTCCGATGTCACTCCTTTCAACGAGCGTATTATGAGACTCAGATTACAACACTCCCTGGGTGCCTTGTCTGTTGTCTCAGTGTATACTCCGACCGCGGTGAGTGATGTCTCAGCAACGGAGACATTTTATTCGCAGCTTCGCTCGGTGGTTGATGGGTACCCACGAGGTGACACTCCTCTGGTCATGGGTGACTTCAATGCAGCCACTGGCACTGACAGAGCTGGCTATGAGGATTGTCACGGTCCCCATGGGTCTGGTGATTGTGGTGAAAATGGCTCCATATTCCTTGACTTTGTAAAAGGTCAGAGGCTGCGAATCACTGGATCCTGATTCCAGCGCCCAGAACTGCATCGTTGGACTTGGTACTCCAATGCTGGTGGTGCGGTGAAGGAGTTGGATGACATCCTTGTGGGCAGATGCTAGAGGCTCTTGCAAAACTGCAGGGTCTACAGAAGTGCCAAGTTTGTGAATTCTGACCACAGACTTGTTGTTGCTACTCTTAGGTTCCAGCTTAGGTCAATTAGCTTACCACCTACTAGGAAAATGAGCCTGGATTTAGCCAGACTCCAAGACCAGGCTGTTTCTAATGAGTCTGCTGATCCTAATGTGATGTGGGAGACCATCCATGACAAGACTCTGAAGGTTTCTGAGGGTTGTGTTTGTGTTACCGGTGTTCCCAGAAAGAGATGTTTCATTTCACAGGGCACCCTGATATCATCGAGAGTAGTCGCAGCGCACGGCTCAATAGCAACTCTGGTCTGTACCGGGAACTGAGAAGGACAGCTGCGAGGGCTTTGAGGGCAGGTAAAGAGGCGTGTGTTAGAGGAATCTGTGAGCAAGTGACACACCATCTGTGGTCTAGCGACCCACGTCCTGCTTAAAGAAGAATCAAAGCATCACACACATCTGAATCTGTTCCTCGGAGAGTCGCAGTCAGGGCGGCAGATGGAATGGTCCTTACGGATGACAGTTGTGACCCGCTGGGCTGTCTACTAGGATGTTGGATATCTCTGGGTTTACAGTTCTTGAGGCTGATCCTCCAATTAGCTGTGAACCACCAAATCTCAATGAGATTGCACAAGTGGTGAACCTGCTGAGGGGGGAAAGGCTGTAGGGATCTGTGGTATCCAGGGTGACTGGTCCTCCTGGCATTGCAAGCAGTCTTTGCTTCCATTTGGGAGACTGACATCATCCCAATTGACTAGAATATGGGACTTGTCTTCCCTATCTGGAAAGGGAAGGGTGATCTCCTGGATTGCAGCAATTACAGGGGGATAACACTGCTCTCAGTGCCAGGTAAAGTCCTTGCTAGGGTCGTCCTCAATAGAATCCGTGATCACTTGCTCATCTTCCAGCAACCAGAACAGTCTGGTTTTACACCTAAGAAGTCTACCATCGACCACATCCTGGCACTCAGGATTCTCATGGAGCGCAAACGTGAATATCGGCAGAGTTTGCAGCCTTTGTTGATTTTCGCAAAGCGTTCAACTCAGTTGATCGAGTTGCCCCGTGGGACATCTTGAGGGTTCACGGGATCCCCTCAAGGTTGCTGGATATCATGGCTGGCCTTTTTTTTCCAGTTGATTCTGGGGTTCATCAGGGGTGTGTTCTTGCTCCTACTCTGTTTAATGGTTGTTTGGATTGGATATTTGGAAAGGTCGTGGGGTCCTGCGGCTGTGGGGCATCTGTTAGTGAAGAAAGATTCACAGATCTTGACTTTGCTGACGATGCTGTGATCTTCACGGAGTTAATGGAGGCTCTGATCGGGGAGCTCCAGAGACTGAGTGAGGAGTCTGAGTGTCTGGGCTTGCGAGAGTCCTGGATAAAAACCAAGATCCAGGCCTTTAATGACCTCTTGGGCATGGCCATCAGCAGTGTGTCTGTTTGCGGAGAGAGTGTCGACCTTGTGGAGAGGTGTATTTACCTCGGCAGTGACATTCATGTCTCTGGTAACTCTTCCTATGAAGTCAGTAGATGGATTGGGAAAGCATGGGGGGGTCATGAGGTCTAGGAAAGGCGCTATATAAATAAAATGTATTATTATTATTATTATGAGGTCACTGGAAAGGGGTGGGTGGTGCTCCTGATATCTATGCAAAAGGACAGAGTTCCAAGCCTTTAAAGTCTTGGTGTTTCCTGTCTTGCTATATGATTGCGAGACATGGACGCTATCCAGTGACCTGAGACAAAGACTGGACTCCTTTGGTACTGTGTCTCTCTGGAAAATCCTTGGGTATCGTTGATTTGACTTTGTGTCAAATGAGTGGTTGCTCATGGAGTCCCGAATCAGACACATTACCTGCATTGTGAAGGAGCATCACATGTGGCACATTTCCCCAAGGGTGATCCAGCTTGTAAGATCCTCATTGTTGGTGACCCGAGTGGCTGGACCAGGCCTAGGGGTCTCCGATGTAACACCTGGCTGTGGCAGAGAGAGGGTCATTTCTGAAGGGTGGGAATGGATCTCATGTCTGCCTGGGGGGTTGCAAACCAGGATCCCGAGTTGTTTCATCATGTAGTTGGTGCAGCAAGCACTGTACCAGTGCATGCTCCCCAACTTGACTTGACTTGATATATTATGTCTACAGTAATCACACAAAAACAAAATATTATGTTAAGCTGGTGTCACAAATCATGTGCATGATGGGTGCATTGTATAGGGTGGTCCAGATCTAATTATGCAATTTTCATTGCGCTATAACTTATTAAGTTTATTATATAGAAAATCACCTGAAAATTCCCGGACCATCGAGAAGTGTGCAAACTGACGACATGAAGAATCGTCTTTATGCCGAACTGGAATGGTCCCCGCATAAATCAAAGTCATCCAGACGATCTGGATCTGCATAATTAGATCTGGACCACCCTGTAAAAGGACGATATATTGGATACGATCAGTCAGAATAACATGACGTTACTGTCTTTTTTGCGTCAAAAAGCTGCAAAAAAGTTATGTTACAGAAAAGGTTATATCCTTATGGAGCAGAGAAAACAAAGAAGAAGAAAATAGAAGATGTGAAAAAACAGCAAGAAAAAGGTGAGTTACACGACGAGATTCAGCATTTTACCATAATCACTTGCTAAAGTATTATTCAGTTCAGTCAAGTTACAGTATGTGCGGCTACTGTTAGCTAGTTGGGCGGTGAGGGGGAGGAATTCATGACAAGGATGTAAACGCATATGTGTTGTCATAAAATCAATGTATACCATAGACCCATTTACTAAAAACAAAAAGATAAGTTTATATATGTTATTTTACAAAAGATGTGTCATTTTAGAGCGCCATTGACTATGTCAACTAGATGTGGCAGCAGCCCTACTACTCAGGGTGTAACAATAAGCAAGGTTTGGGTCACAATGTGATTGAGGGAATATAAATAAGTTTAACCAAGTGTAACATTTTTTAAGTATTCCAGCTTCAAAATAATACATTCAGTGAGAAACTATTCAGCATAAAATCAAGATATATTTGATATATATAATATAATGATATATATGATATATATATATATATGATATAATGTTATTTTATTTTATTTGTTTTGAAATTGATACTTGTTCTAAATTTTTACATGCTGAAAAATGTTTAACAAAAAGCAATTAAAGTGTCTAACATGCTTACAGTAAATGCATGGCCTACTGGTTTATTTGGTTACTTTTCAACACACCACATTCAGTATACAACTTATCAGTATACTGTACTCACAGTACTCTATCTCAGGCCCCCACCAGACAGTCCAACTTTTTTCTCTGTTCTAACTCCCCTCTACAACATAGACAAGCAATCACTAATACTGAACAGCTGCTTCAAGTGTGCTAAGAGTTAGGAAAAAACAAAAAGGGGAGCCTGAGGACTGGGTTAGGAAACCTTCACTTTGAATATTAAAGCGCGTTGTGGACGCAGCCCGGACACAGACAGGCTGACATGTTATTAATCACCACCACACGTTTATTCTATACAATATTTACAACTTCAAAGTGCCAAACAAACCCCAACACAGTCCTGGCCACACAATGCCTTCTTCTTTAGGCCGCCGCCGCCACCTCTCTCTCTCTCTCTCTCTCTCTCTCTCTCTCTCTCCTGCCTTGTCCTGCCTCCACCAGACTTCAGCCTTGATTGCAGGGCGGCGGCCCCTTTTATATCATCCCAGACGAGCTCCAGGTGTGTCCCTTTTCTTCTTCCCCCCAGCACTTCCTGGTGTGGCGGAAGTGCTGAGGTCCAGGGTCCCCAAGGCATTGGGGCGCCCCCTGGCGGTGACCATGGGTCCCTACAGGGTTGGGCTTCCAAGCCCTCTACTCGTGGCCTCCAAGGCAACCAGGAAGGCAGCTCCCACATGATCCAGGGTGGGGCATTGACCCTCTTCTGGTCCCTCAAGGCATCCAGGCCGGGTCGTTGCCCCTGGTATCCCTGACAGCGTATTAACATGAGACCACTTTGGTGAGTTTAACACCTTTTAAGATTAAAAACCACAGGAGGGTGAAAATGTTCCAGACTGAAATTGGTATAATTTAAGCAAGAGCAGCAACTAATAAAAGTGATAATGGGTGTGTTAAATTTATACTAGGTGTGTGAATGATCAAGCATTGACTATAGTAGTTTTGGCAGCACCAAGTTGGTGGGAGCCCCCAAATCTTCTTCTGGTTAGGGCCTCATAAACACCTGGGCCAGCCTTGGACATAGTGAAGAAAAACAGGTCAAAATGTTGACTTCAGTCTCAAAATTTCCACTTTAATCTTGTAGTTTATTTTGTCATTAAAGTGGAACGTCATAAACTTCATCTTAAAATCAATGTTTAATTTACTAGAGTTTTTCAGATCCCATCATAACTAAAGTAGCATGTTATATGCTTTGTATTCTATATGTTCTATGTATGCAAATTACGACTGTTATGGTGTATAAAATCTGTACATTTTGGTTTCCATTATAATTTGTTTGAGACAAGACAACAGATGAACTAAGACAAATTAAAGCAGTTTTTCTTCCCTTACACCTTACTTTTATAACACTTGTTCATAGCTTATTTGGTTTGCAGCCTGGGAAAGGATGCTGAGCTGATACCTCAGGCTATTGATTACTTTATGGATGGACATCTGGAACAACAATTTGCTTTACAGCCTTGGACAGGAAGAACTACTGATACCTCAGAGTACATCAAAGGTTTTGTTGTGTGGGAAAACGGACAGTGAATTAATTCATCAATCATTTTGACAGCCAGCCAATCAGGTGCATGTGTTGTGAAACCAAGGCTTGACATTTCATAATAAATATGCCATGGTTTGAAAAGCAAGATAGAGAGAAGCAAAGGGAGAAGGAGAGAGAAGCAAGGAAGGAGAAGAAGAAGAGGAACAGACGAAGATGGCCCTGGTCATCAGAAAGGCATCATGAACATCGATTGCTAAATCAAACGCCTCCCTGGGACATTCATCCTTGTCATCTATAACTTTTTTGTAAGCTTTTTCTAAAGACTATATATTCAGACTTTCCTATCAGTACCTATTTTCTAGTATTCTTTGTTCTTGTGATATTATTATTATTCTTGTAATAAATACCATGCTGCTTTTAACTTCCAATGCTTTGTCTTAATGTCTAGAGTGACTGAAGTAATAAGTTAGATTTCTTTGAGCACCTGGTGACAGCCGGATTTTTGCCATTGTTTCTGTGCTGCGGGGTTTATAAGGCTGAGAGTGAGGAGCGTTATACTCAATAGAAGGGACAAATACGATAAAGAAGGTTTTCTTGGCTGATAAATGGCCTATAGTCAAGAGTGCTGAGTCTTTGTATGTTTGAATGTATTCTTGTAGACCAAAAGTAATATTTAGGTCTGAGATATCACTAAAACATCGTATTGTTGTTTGTGCGAAATAAGTAAGTCTCTTGAAGTGCTGAATGACAGGCTGTTATTCCTATAGCACTTGTGTGGTTTAAAGTGCTAAGGGTTAATCAGCATGTGTGTCATTCATGGAGCACTGTTGTGGATAGGGTCTGTGTGTGTGTTTATCTATGTGTGTGTGTGTTTGTGTTCATCTTAAAGTGCAACAGTAGACCAACCCGATAACGAACTTGACGAGAACATTTCCCCTTGAGAAAACAAGTAAAGGGTAAGTAGAGGGAAACACTGCGATAATACAATGACTTTCTTATACCAACAGGAGCACGCAGGCACTGATCTCCACACAGAATACATTACATTTGTGATATTACAGCTCTATGAACAATTTAAATACTAAGATGTATACTTGATATCATTTTCATGATGAAATTAATTAAAGCATGTATTAAACATGGGGACACTGTGGCGGAGTGATAATGATGAGCTGGTGCCCCATCAGGGATTGTTCCTGCATCCCGTAAGATGCTTGCTTGGACGTGCGTGACCCTCGATTAAATAATTTATTGCAGCAGTACTGTGTCTGTCATACGTACCAACCCCCAATTCTGTCCTTTCATTTCTTTCTCCATGTAACCAATCGCCACTCAATAAGCTCTATAATAAATGTCAAACCAGCTCTAAGCTTAGACCACCGATGCTTCAAATCTTTTAAGGAACATTGAAAAATCTTTGTAATACAAGTTTAATTATTCATTCCATCTATTCATCCAGGGTCATGCCAGTCCCAGCAAGCATACAGCATGAGGCAGAACCAGTCCCTGGACAGGACACCAGCTCTCTGCTACTGCTGCGCCACTGTGCCCACATATATTTAATTATTAACATTATACATTATTTAAATAAAATTTAAAATGTATCTGTATAATGTAATATACCCTACTTTAATGTGTTTCATTTTAAAAATGATATCAAAAGCTCCAAGAAGATAACTGTTGTAAATCTAAATCGACTTAGAAGCCAGTCATCGTCATCTGTAAATATGCACTCTCTCCTATTGAATTGAATTGAATTCCTTTATTGTTATTGTATGATACATTGAGATTCAACATGCAAATCCTCCATAAACTTATTTTCGTATTAAAGATAAAGTAACAATAGCAGTAATAATAATAATAATAATAATAATAATAATAATAATAATAATAATAATACAATACAAAACATTGAAAAATATTCAATATAAAAGCATAAGTACAATATACACATACATATAGTGCAGATAGTGCAAATGGTTCATAAAGGGGCTCAGGTTGTGTAATATTACATTTGTAGTTCAAGTTTACAGTGAGGTAATTGTAATTCTAAGTACAAACAGTTCTACTGGAAGCACTTGATGGACTGATTGACTGAGTTTATAGCTTTTGAGATTAAACTGTTTCTGAACTGCTGGGTCTGTGCAGGAAAGGCTCTGAAGCATTTGCCAGATGGGAGAAGTTCAAATAGACTGTGGTATGGCTGAGGCAGCATGTGCTAGAAGCTGTATCCTTATAATCCTCTGCGATCTCATCACTACCTGTAGTAGAGCTTTCATATCAACTGCTTTATAGCTGTGATTCCACACTCAGATTCAATGGTTTAAAATACTCTGAGTGGTGCACTGAGAGTAACAACGCTAAAGCAGCGATGGTAGTTGGAATAGTTTGGCCATTCCATGCACCATTATACTGTTACAGAATGATTATAATCAAGTGAATTAAATTTGTAAAAGATATGCAATTAATTTTGGTGCATTTGATAAATCCCATGTCATTTATGCAAATATGAAAAAGAAAGCTAAATGATACAGAAACAGTAGCACTGCTTTGATGCTGGGTGCCGCCAGTTTGCAAAACTGTGTAGAGATGTGTATACGCAAGTAAGGGGGCTACCATGAAAATGTGCATGGCTTTATGGCAAGTTTAGTTTTATACATCTCAAAGTGTGTGAAGAAACTGGCGTACGCAACATTTTCGTATGTATGCACCATTTATGCATGAGGCCCCTGGTCTGTTCACACATAACTTGTAAGGGATTGGAGTGGTATAATGGATCAATTATTGAAACTCATGTTGACAGCTACAAGCACTCATTTAATAACAGCTGCATTTTGAGTATAACATTCTTCTTTGAAAAAGAGTTGCAGCACTGGTGTTATAAGATGGAGTCTGAAACATGACAAAAAATGTGTGAGGCCTCCAAAACTGCCTACTAAAGCAGGCCAGGACCCTCATTAAGAAGCCCGGATGAGACTCATCCAGTCCAGCTTACTCCAAACTATAGCCTGAACCTAGCTAAAAAATGGAGTCACTGGATAACAGTTCACTAATAAACTGAAGAGCTGAAAATCAAGGTGAATAGTGCATAGCAGTCTTGACATTTTCAGAGTTAGTTTCGGCTATGTTTTTTTATGGCACTATTCAGTGGTTTTGGCTCTTCGACAGTATGTACTTTAATCTGGTCCACATTGAGACAATTCATCGTCAAAGAGGCTATTGTCAAAGATGAAATGCTCCATCTGAACTTTCAGATCAATGTACAGTGCATGGATCAGTGGTCAGTCATCTTTGTGGCTTTCTGGATAGCCCCTCGGTAATCCAATATCCAATATATACCTGCAAACTTCCATTTTACTGGCTTTCTTGACTGATGTTTTGCCCATCTTGGTCAGCTATGCTGGTACTGGTGGTGCACTATGATTGGAGTTTTGGTCACAAAAATTTATATATGCAGTTTTCTGCCTTCAGACAGCCAGGAATCCTGTGAACTATGCCAACTGTGACCACAAGGGAGTGCCACTAAGCCCCAAATCTCAGATACAATTGACCCAACACAGTTCACGGTTCAAATAGAGTCGCCTTATTTGACAAACAGTACCTTATAAATAGGCACAGCCACACATTGTACAACCAAAGATATTCACAGTTTCTTTCCACTCCCACCACTCCTCCCATTAAGCTTCATCCTCTGCTTCCCCACTCTGTGGCATGGAGGCTTCTTTTATGTCACACCTGGGTGTACTTCCAATTCCATGACACAGAATGGCTGATACATTTCTATTTCATGTAGAATCTTGTCAGGATCCTCTGGTAGCATCAAGGGACACTGACAGGGTTGCTCTTCCAGACTACAAGTAGAAAGGAACACTGTGAGTGTCCAAGACAGGACCATAACATTACTACCTCTTGCAATTGGGAATACTGTCACAGTCTATAAGTTATGCTATTGCATCGATCATGTTACATCTTCATAATTATGTGTTCCAACCATTATGACCTCCTGGCCGGGTAAGACATCTGCAGCTCAACATCAGCAAGACACATGGCTTGAAGTGGGCACTGAGTTCAATACTCCATGTTGAAAATGTCTTAACACAGAGTACCAGCCTATTTTCAACCATCTTTAAGGTTGCCTCCTCTTTCCCATTGATCAATTTTCACTATATCAAGATGATCATCTGACATTTTTCTGGCACCTGTTTTTAGAGTGTTGATGTATCCTGGCATTTGAATGTCTCAATAAAAAGAGTACCACAAGTAATTTGCTGCTTCAAGCAATAGCAAGACTAAAGATCTGGAATGCCGGAAGTGGTGCAATGCTAAAAGTACTTGGAGGTTCACATAAACAACAAGCTGGACTAGTCTGATAACACTGTGGTGCTTTACAAGAAGGTCCAGAGAAGAATCTCAGGAGATTTAAGTCTTTTGAAGCTCTAATTTATGTGTTTGTCTCTTATCAACTTGCCTATTGTAACTCATTATACATTGGAGTTATTCAGTCATCCAATGCTTGTCTTCAGCTCATCCTGAATGCTGCTGCCAGACTTCTAACAGACACACAAAAACAAAATCACATCACACCAGTCTTATTTCTCTTCACTGGCTTCCTGCTCGCTACAGGATTGAATTTACAATTTTACAGTTTGTTTTGAAATCCCTGAATGGTTTAGTCCCCTTTTACCTCACTGATCTCTTACACCCTTACTCTCCTTCATGATCACTGAGGTCCTGTGACCAGAAGTTATTGGTCGTGCCAAGTTCTAGAATTAAACTCAGAGGGGACCATGCTTTTGCAGTAACTGCCCATAAGCTTTGGAATAGTTGACCTTTTTATACCGTATGAGATCAGTACCAACTTTGGTCACTTTTAAATCCCTCCCGAAAGCCGATCATTTTGACTTTGCTTTTTAAACTTGTGTGAGCATTTATTTTAGGACTATTTATTTACTTTATATTTACTGTGTATTGGTGTATTTATGGAGGCTGTACAGAACTTTGGTTGATTTCTATATTTAAATGTGTTCTATAAATAAAATTGACTTGACTTGACTTTTGATGTGTGCAGCAGGCTGCTGGCAATGTTCTACCAGTATTCAGTGTGGTGTTCTAATTTGCAATCTCCTGGTGAAGCAACCTGAGCTCCAAAGAAGAATAACACAGGAACAGACTGATGAAGAAAGCCTCCCCATCACAGAGTGAATCCTGGACACAATGGAAACTGTTGTGGAAAAGAGGATCTTGGCAAGATTGAATGCCATCATGAAAAATCAACTCCATCCCCTACAGGAGGCGCTGTCTTGGAATACATTTAGCCTCATTCCACCAGGGTGTGCTAAGAAGTGCCACTGGGAGTCTTTTAATTAATCTAATCTAACAAAAGAAAATATCCAGAAGTGGCACTTTCTTTAATTATCTATTATTTTTAGTTTTTAATTTGCTATACTGGCAGATGCAGAGACCAACAAGTGAAGTCAGCATGTGCTCATTTTACATTTTTTGTTCCCCAAATTTTAAAACCAGCTAGAAATCAATACTTTATATGTTGACTTCCAAGTTTTATATTTTGAGCAAAAACCAACTGGTTCTGATCTGCTTCATCACAATCATTTTTGCTTTGTATTTTTTTTAATGCAAATAATAGACCACAACAACTGGATCCACCGTCAGTCTGCCCAGGAATGTACCCACTTATCCAGGAATGTCTACCAACTGGGTTGGTAACATGTGGTAGCAGGCTGGGCATGTGTGTCCCACTGATAATGGGGTCCTTCAGTCCTGTCCAGTGCCTCAGAGAGGACATCTCGCTGTGTGAGCTGCTCTGACCTACTGGACATTGATAATCAAGCTGTTGATGATGATGGACAGTTCTGACTGCTCACCTTGCACTTATGCCTGACTGAGACCACTATCCCTCTGGACTGGAGTCTCCCCCCACACCACTTCAGTTGTCTGTCTTTCTGAGGCTCACCTAAGTGACTTCCTCCAATGGTCTACTTCAATACTAGTAGGCAGTGTGGTGTAATGGTTAATGATTAGGGCTGCAAATCCTGAGGCTGTGCATTCAAATCCTTGCTACTGAGGCTGTGTGACCCTAAGCAAGTCACTTGCCCTGCATGTGCTCTAATAGGAAAATCACAAGAAATGGAACTGATTGTATCATAAATGTTTTAAGTCGCCTTGGATAAAAGCATCAGCCAAATAAGTAAATGTGGTGAGTGAGTTGAGGTGCTGGATTAGCTGGCATCTCTTCCGGAACCCTCAATCTTTGACATCAAACTCTAAATATTACTGGAATCATATTTAACTGATTTTTACAATTTGTTTGGTTGAAATTGTTTTCACTAAGAGCTGAATGTAACTTAAAGTTATTTGTTGTTAAATGGCTGTCCCCTTGGTCTGCTGCTACTTAAACCTTACCCGTGTGCCAGTATGAATGATCAAGTTTTCATCTGTGCAGATTAAGTTCATCTGTCTGGTGCTCTCTTATGTGCTTTCTGTGGAGTTCTTGATTGCCTTAAGAGTGCCAGGCAACTCCTCACAAAGTAATCCACTTACATGTTAAACTATTCAAATGATTGACTAGAGCTGCTGATTAAGTGTACAGACTGCATCTCTGTTGTTAGTCATTAGCACTAAAACATAAGTAACGTGATAGTTATAATTGGATACTAACCCTCACCTATTCTGTTTCTCTTCTCACATGTGGCACTTGGTGCCACGGCCCACCTGCCAAGTTGTTCTGCCTGCCTAAGGTAAAGTCATCCCTGATGGAGGATCGCAGGAATCGTGGGAAAGAGGGGTCCTTTCATCGGATTGGCTGGCCCAGCACTGTTTCAGCCGTGGAATGGCCAAATGGGGGAGGCAGCTTGATGGATGAGGTCTCCAGGACTCTAAACAAATCCAAATCCTATTATGTGATATCATCTACTGTTAAATTCTGCTCCTTACTTGTAAAATTTGTATTTTTATACTGTATTGAGGATTTGTTCTGTTCTTTGAGGATTAGTTCTGTTCTTTGAGGATTTGTTCTATTCTGTGTATTGTATTGTATTGACCCCCTTCTTTTTGACACCCACTGTATGCCCAACCTACCTGGAAAGGGATCTCTCTTTGAAATGCCTTTCCCAAGGTTTCTTCCATTTATTTCCCTACAAGGGATTTTTTGAGAGTTTTTCCTTGTCTTCTTAGAGAGTCAAGGCTGGGGGGCTGTCAAGAGGCAGGGCCTTTTAAAGCCCATTGCAGCACTCCTTGTGTGATTTTGGACTATACAAAAATAAATTGTATTGTATTGTATTGTGGCCTTGTGTGTCTTATTGCTGTCTTACATGCCTTTGCTGAGGACTCTCAACAGTTCAAAGTACTTTTACATCCTGCTACTGTGTGTGTTTATTTCACTTATCAGTTGAGTTTAGTTCAACTTTACCTTTGTGTTGGTTTTAGAATTCCGTTAGTTTTCCAGTGCAGACAGAAACTTTTACACCACTTCAAACACTCTTAATGTTAGATGGCTGCTGACTGCTGAGAATTCACCACTGACTTTGTGTTCATTTATCTGCAGTCTCCCACTTCCTGTGTCATCTCCACTTCCTGGGTCATCTTCATTTTATTTTATTTTATTTTATTTTATTTTTATTATTTATTACTTCTCCCTAAGTAACAAGCTGGTTAAGTTTGCAGATGATACCAAGATAGGTGGATTAGCAGATAATTTGGAATCCGTTATATCATTACAGAAGGACTTGGATAGCATACAGGCTTGTGGTAGATTTGTGGCAGATGAAATTTAATGTCAGTAAATGTAAAGTATTACACATAGGAAGTAAAAATATTAGGTTTGAATACACAATGGGGGTCTGAAAATCGAGAGTCCACCTTATGAGAAGGTTTTATGAGTCATAGTGGACTCTAAGCTATCTACTGGCAAACAGTGTTCAGAAGCCATTAACAGGCTAACAGAATGTTAGGTTATATAGCGCCTTGATGTGTGCAGTACAAGTCCAAGGAGGTTATGCTCAACCTTTATAACACACTGGTGAGGCCTCATCTTGAGTACTGTTTGCAGTTTTGGTCTCCAGGCTACACAAAGGACATAGCAGCACTAGAAAAGGTCCAGAGAAGAGCAACTAGGCTGATTCCAGGTCTACAGGGGTTGAATTATGAGGAAAGATTAAAAGAGCTGAGTCTTTACAGTTAAACAAAAGATGATTAAGAGGTGATATGATTGAAGTGTTTAAAATGATGAAGGGAATTAGTCCAGTGGATCGCGACTTGTATTTTAAAATGAGTTCATCAAGAACACGGGGACACAGTTGGAAACTTGTTAAGGGTAAATTTCGCACAAACATTAGGAAGTTTTTTCTTTACACAAAGAATGATAGACACTTGGAATAAGCGACCAAGTAGTGTGGTAGACAGTAAGATGTTAGGGACTTTCAAAACTCGACTTGATGTTTTCTTGGAAGAAATAAGTGGATAGGACTGGCGAGCTTTGTTGGGCTGAATGGCCTGTTCTCGTCTAGAGTGTTCTAATGTTCTAATGTACACCTGAACAGACACTGTAATATTAATTTAACAAACAGGAATAATTTATTTCACCCATCAATGTCCACACAGACTCCTCTAAGTCAGCACTCACTGATCAGCTGATACGAGTACCATTTAAGCCCCTACAAACACATTGCAATGTCATAGGAACTTTCCTGTAGAGCAGATGGGGAAAAACACAACCTTCTAACTGGAAAAAGCTGCAAAAAGTGGCAATCAAAATCAAAATTCTAGGAGCAAATGTGAAGTGACAAAGAACAAACCACAGAAACAACATTCCAATATAGTGAGTGATATGAGCAAGCAGTCCATCCACTGGACATTCACAAAGCAAATCATAAATAAAGACAAGGCATTCTTTATGTGAAGTACAACAGTTCTGGAAGAAGTTTTTTAAAATCAGAATGAGAATTTACACGTTTTTCTCACCAGAAAAATCAGCAACATCTTTGTCAGATCTTCTTTTCCTGGAGATCAGTTTAACAAACTTCTTACTCAAGTTGTCAACGCTCATTTTTAGGTTGTCTAAGTTGAATGTCAGGTTGTTTCCTTTGAAGGCTGCTTCTCTCTAAAATTAATATGACATCTCAGTGGGCAGAGTCTGTGGAAACAATGCAGAATGGACATTAAAAATATAAATTAAAACAATAAATAAACAAAAGAGTTGTGCAGGGGAACAGCAGATTCCTCATTCATTTGGACATGACACACTGAAAGATTCTGATCTTCCTGTAAGAGTCCACAAACCACCAGACTTCAAGACACTTAGCAACAGTCTCAGTAACTTAACTTCAGTAATGAATGTGAACCTCTGAGGGGATTAACCTCCATTAGCCTCCATTGGAGGAAAGCCTCAGAATGAAGTCTTGAGATGAGGCACCTTTGGGACACATGAATTCAATGGCAGTATCCTCTGTTGATAACCTTAAGGGTGTTGCAGACATACTGTATGTTGTATATTTGTTAACATGCAAGCACATAGTAATAGGAGATTGTCCTTACATAATATGATGATCATAACACACCTGATAATTAATAAAGCTATGCAGTTTGTTGTTGCCATATCTTTGGTATCTGGCACATTACTATGATGCTAACAACATCACTTTTAAAAATAAATTCAGAAGAAAGAGACTTTTCAACAACATCAAGTGTTCAGCAGGCAGCCAATGTAGCCCAGCCAGGAAGTACAAAGTGCTAATAAGAATTGGTCCACGTCAAAAATCTGATAGTAACGTTTAAATTGTGTTGTCATCTCAGGAGATCACAGAGACATGAACTGCAGTAATCTTAGTAATCACTAAGGGTGGGCCAGCAAGAGTCTTTACAAGGGATGCATCTTGATGAAGTGGATGAAACAATTCAAGGAGCTGTAAAAATGTAGATAAAAAATCATCCACTGCAGATGAGACAGCAACAGAAACCTCTGGGGGACTGGGGTCACAGTGCTAAGTCTGAATGGAAATCAAGCAGGAAATGTTAAAAGCACTTCATATTGTTAGACTTGCAGACAATGGTGACCTTTGAGGAGTGGATGGAGCACTTTCAAGAGCTCAACAACATGGTGGATTTGATGTCCTCAGAGGAGGCCGTGTCCCATTGTTTGAGGTTGGGTAAGACAAGAGCACTGGATGTGACCTGTTTGGAGAGGTTGAAAGTGGTGGTGTTGTCTTGGACTCGGAGTGCTTAGTAATTAGCTAAACAAACAGGCTTGATGGACTGAATCGACTCCTCTCATTTGTCAAATTTCTTTATGTTCTTAAGTTTAGGATAAAATGAAAGGTGGGCACAGTGCCTCGACACTCACAGGCTGGTGTGGTGTTCACATTACAAAACAGGATTACAAGATGCTGTGTACCAGTTACAATTGATACTGAAGGAAAGTCTGCATCTTAATAATAATGCATTAATGATACATACTGTATGCATTTAGCTCAAAAATTTTTTTAAAATGGCACTGACACATTTGTGAGACACACGTATACCAAACGACCACTGACGGCAATGAGAAGTTAGCCGAGTACTGGTGTGTTAACATATTTGTTAGTTTTAGAATATTATCATTTTTGTTCTGAATTGCTTTCTGCATTAGGCATGATATGTAAAACTGTATCGATATTTTTTTATTATTTTTGTTGCATTTCCTTAATGCTGATTTTTGAATTACATATGAAGACAATGGCTCCACTGCTATTCCCCTATGGCTGGAAATCACGTCAGGTGGTATCAGTACATTGACAATTCTTAAACTGGTGGTGTGCTGCGTCGTGTGTCCAAATGCCTGGACACATTACAAGTTGTCTTGTGTCTTTGTGAGTTTTCTGATGACTTAGGTTATCATCATTTTTGTGTGTTTCTTGTTTATTTTGCTTATCAGTGTCTTTTGCCTTTCTGGCTTGTTTTGATTTTTAAATTCAACTTTCTCCTGGACTACCTCATATTTGTAAAATCAGCCATTTTCAATCATGGAAAAACATGGCAGTGTAATTGCTGTCAGTCTGATCAAATCAAGAAATTACAGTCAATGTAAAACACAGCGGTGAGGATAAAAAACAAAAGTAAGACTAGAAAGAGCAGAGCTGCAGTGCTGGCATCATTTTACAGTTCTGATTTTGACACATAAATCTTTACAAAATATAAGGGATGGCCAGCAGCCCAACCTGGCTGGGACACCCTAGGAATGGAAGAATGGGGGATCGCTGGACACATGGAGCACTTCTGGGCCAACTGCCACTACTCCAGGAGTCAGAGACGGGAGAAAGGGAGACGAAGCTTGCAAGGAGGAGTGGAGGTGAAAAGAGAGAAGAGAAAGAAAGTTCTGTGTGCTGTAGACTGTGCTGTGTGCTTTTTATGGTTCTGTTGTGGGGAGTGAGGGAGAAGAACTTCCCCAAGTATAATAAAACATGTGTGTTGCTGAACTTGTGTCCTGGTCTCTGTTGTGTTGGGTGTCTTTGGAGTTCTATAGTCGCTGGAGGTCACAACAGATTATTAATGTCTGCAGGTTTGAAGAAGTCTGTCACTATAAATGCATTAGAGGTTGTTTTTCTTTTATGTTCATATCACATTCTGAGCTTGTGATATAAGATAAATAGGTAATTAAACTGAAATTGTGAAATGAATATGGAGGAGCTGGGACATTTGATTCATCTGGTGGATTAGACTGAAACATCTAATCGCTTTCAGGCTTAACTGACTTCTAACAGCTTCCATTTGTGTAGAACAGGGGTCTCAAACTCCCGTCCCCCGGCCATTTCCGGCCTCCCGTCCCCTTCCCACCGGTCCACATATGACATCAACAAAATAACGCAATCCTGTCCGTGAACTGTAAATTTATTTAACTAGTTTTGCCTACTTCCCTCGTTTACTCATTTAAGTCCAAACTAGTTTAAAAATAATAATTTTAAATTAAATTTATTTTTTCAAATTAACGTAAATCTTTCAGTTCTTTCAATTGGTGTGCAGTTTTTGATAAAAAGAAAGCAAGTTAATTTTTTTTTAGCATTCATTTGCTTTGTTGTCAATAAAAAAGATGTCTCTTTCCAAACCAAAAAGGAAGGTGGATGATGAGCACAGACAATTTCAAGAAAGATGGACATTACAGTATTTTTTGTGGAATCTAGTGGAAATGCCACCTGCCTTATATGTAAAGAAAAAGTCGCTGTTTTGAAGGAATATAATCTCAAACGTCATTACTCGACTAAACACAGAGATCAGTTTGACAAGTATCAGGGAGAAGAGATGGAAAAACTAGCTCTGCAGCTGCACAAAGGCCTGAAATTACAGGAAAGTCTTTTTCACAAAGCAAAGAAAGATACTGATGGTGCTGTGGAAGCAAGTTATGTGGTGAGTGAGTTAATCACTAAGGCAGGGAAGCCATTCACCGAAAGGCAGTTTCTTAGGGACTGTATGTTAAAAGGCACTGAAATATTGTGTCCAAATAAAATGGACTTGTTCAAACATATCTCCTTATCAGTAAATACCGTGGCAGAGTGAATATGTGAGTTATCAAATGACATTTATGATCAGTTACGCAAGAAAGCTAAAGTTTTTACTGTGTACTCCGTGACGCGTGATGAAAGCACCAACAAAACCATTACTGCTCAACTAGCTATTTTCAATAGGGGTGTTAATTCCCACTTTGATGCGACTGAAGAATTGTTAAGTGTATGTCCGATCCACGGCTGTACCACAGGAAATGATATATATCAGCTTCTGTGTGACGTGATTGAGCTTACTGGTTTGCCATGGAATAAACTGGTAGGCATCACCTCAGATGAAGTCCCATCTATGAAAGGCCAACAAAATTAACTGGTAGCATTGGTTCAAAAAAATTAGAAGAGGAAAAAACTGATCCAGCAGTAGTTTAAGAAGCACTGTACCACAAATGCTTAAAATCTGAACATGTCATGTCTATTGTTCTGAAATTTATTAATTATGTCAGGTCAAGGAGTTTACAGCATCGCCAATTCAGAGCCTTTTTAGAAGAAATTGAGTCAACTTATGGGGATATACTGTATTTTACTGAGGTGCTCTGGCTCAGCAGGGGAATATCCTGAAGAGATTTTTTTTGTTAAGAACAGAGGTGAAAAATGTCATGGTGGATGGCAGAATGGATGCTCCTGAGTTGGAAAATCCACAATGGGTCATGGACCTTGCTTTCTTAGTGGACATTACACAGGTGCTGAACATACTTAACTTGAACCTCCAGGGCCCTGATAATCTCATCACAGCAGCTTATGAAAGTATGAAAGCCTTCACCACAAAATTGAAATTATGGAAAACATAGCTTTCTGATAGAATTCTCCCTCATTTCCCAACATGTAGGTCTTTTGTGGAGGATGGCTCAGCATTCAGGAGTTGTACATATACATATTAATCACCGTTTTGCTGACTTTAAGTCACGGGGGTCTGCTGGAGCCAGTCCCAGCCAGCACAGGGCACAAGGCAGGTAACAAACCCTTGGCCCACCACAGTAATTGTCACTAATTATTATTAATATAAGATGAAGAATTTATCAATAGTGTGTGCAATCAGTATTCTGAATTACACACACCCTTCACTGATGATAGTTCCAAAATAGACCTTAAACTAAAGATTGATTGCCTACTAAACCAGGTAACTCAAAGGAATGCCTCCTAAGTACTTCCAGTAAAACCTGTGAGGCTATCTCTGTATTTTTTAATCAAAAAATTAATGATATTAGAAATAACATAGTATATCCCTCCAACACTAAGGATCCTCCTAAACCCCAGCATTCTGTTATAAACAAATTAAACTCTTTCACTAGGATAGATTTACCTGATTTACAAAAAATAATCTCTCAATTAAAACCCTCCACCTGCATCCTTGACCCGATACCAACAAGGTTTTTCAAAGTAGTATCAGGCGTGCTAAGCGATAATGTTCTTGACATAGTAAATTCGTCATTAGATACGGGGGTCTTCCCAGACTGTCTTAAGACTGCTGTAGTTAAACCCCTTCTTAAGAAACATAATCTTGACTCCTCAGTTTTTGACAATTTTAGACCCATCTCTAACCTGCCCTTCTTAAGTAAAGTTCTGGAGAAGGCAGTCATTATGCAGTTAAATGACCACCTCAATAAACCTGCTATTCTTGATAAATTTCAGTCGCGTTTTAGAACAAATCACAGCACAGAAACTGCACTCGTTAAAGTAGTAAATGACTTGCGGGTAAATGCAGACAGAGGCCATTTATCTGTTCTCATCCTCTTAGATCTGAGTGCTGCATTTGACACCATTGATCACAACATTCTTAGAAATAGCCTTAGTCAATGGGTGGGCCTCTCTGGCAGTGTCTTAACACTAGAATTACCAGAGCCTACGAAAAAACTTGTAATTCCGTCCCACCTTAAACTGCTTCTTAAATCCCTTCACACCTCTCCGCCAGCGCCCTTTGTCTTCTAAATGTGCTGATAAAGAGAAGCCGGCTATTCCATCCCCCCACCAATTTAGAACGTGCACGAACTTCTCTCAGCTCATGCCTTGATTGAGTATCTGGGAGTGAAGTGGAGTTTTAGAGTGAAATAATAGATCGTTGTTTGGAACACACGCATTTCATGTCTGTTCCGTTTCTACAGTAATCTGTGTCAACACATTGTTAAAACAGAAACTTTTTTTATATTCTAGTAGTAGATGACAAAATGTAGGCATAAACTATATAATGTTTGAAGCCTGAAGTCCAAATAGCAAAGAAACATTTTCACAAGAATAACACAATTGCACTTTTATTCAAACATATAACTGCAGAAAGAAAAGCCGCCTTAACATGCGACATTGACACCAGTTTACTATAACTGACTCCGTGGTTCAATAGATACAGCCCCCACTTGGGAATCAAGGGGTCACTGCGCTCCTCCCTTTTGAGAAGTAAACTGTTCTTAGTCTTACTGTTTTAGAATAAAAACATACATTTGATTTCAGTCTGTAACAGCCGGTGCAATTTATGATCTTTGTAAAGGTTAGCTTTTTTTTTTTATTCACTTTTCACTCTCTCAGTCGCGTTCAGAATCAATCCATACAACCCCATCTGACACGGCTGTTTTCACTAAAGACGCGCTATAGCTCTGCAGTGTACCACGATGCATACTAACGCCTCCCCCTTCAGTTTTATTGAGTGTTCCTGCCAGTCCCCGCATGTTGCTGTATGCTTTTTCTTTTGCACCCCAGGACATGCAGAAGAAAGAATGGTAAAGACCAACTTCGGCGCTATATGCAATCATCAGACACTCCCCATCTGCCCGTGTCGTTCAAACACAGGAACATATATTGGTGTAAAAGTATAACAAAAGTGCACTTTTATTCAAGTGCACTTTTCCATCGCCTTTTCCTGTAAGAAGCAGTGTACACACTTCTCTCTATGCTGTGGTTTCTATTACACACCTGAAAGAAAGAGACAATACATATGAACATATCCAGCATACAGCAACATGCGGGACTGGCAGGAACACTCAATAAAACTGAATAAAAAGAAAATCAAGTGACGGTGAGATACGAAGAAGGCAGCTTCGCCAGCGTCTGTGTGTCAGAACCGGGGGGGGGGCGTTAGTATGCATCGTGGTACAGCACAGAGCTATAGCGCGTCTGTATTCTGTTTCTTTTGTACTCCAGGGCACGCAGAGGAGAGAATAGTAAAGAGCAGTAAGTTCGGCGCTATATGCAATCATCAGACACTCCCCATCTGCCCGTTGTTTTGTTATACTTTTCAATACTTTTATACTGCTCAAACGGGCATGCTCAAAAAATACACGTGTAATGCCACGAAAAGTGCACGCAGACACTTCATTTCGCAAACAAAACAAGTGCACTTTTATTCAAAACTACCTGTATAACC
This sequence comes from Polypterus senegalus, assembly GCF_016835505.1. Lineage (NCBI taxonomy): Eukaryota > Metazoa > Chordata > Cladistia > Polypteriformes > Polypteridae > Polypterus > Polypterus senegalus. The sequence continues at coordinate 189,413,727 of NC_053161.1, read as the reverse complement.
GAAGAAAAAAGAAAGCAAGATACAGTAGGCGATTGATACGACATCTTGCATGGTGCAATGCTAAGAAGTGAAGATTTTCATTCCGTGCTATATAAAATCATCACATTCAAATATTAACAGTTCCCACACACCCAAGGACCGTCCTTCCTACATTTACGACACGTGTACTTGTTGCCGTGTACACACCTCTCTGTGCTATGGTTTCTATTACACTGAATGAGCACCTGACACTGTACTTTCTTCCCTGGGGGAAGGTCCCGCATCAGAGAATTTCCAGTTCCTGCATAAATTCACACCCGATCTGACGCTGTTCGTTTTCAAATAATATTGCATTAGTGCATTATATTTTCACATATATTGTCTCTTTCTTTCAGGTGTGTAATAGAAACCACAGCATAGAGAGAAGTGTGTACATTGCTTCTTACAGGAAAAGGCGATGGAAAAGTGCACTTGAATAAAAGTGCACTTTTGTTATACTTTTACACCAATATATGTTCCTGTGTTTGAACGACACGGGCAGATGGGGAGTGTCTGATGATTGCATATAGCGCCGAAGTTACTGGTCTTTACCATTCTTTCTTCTGCATGTCCTGGGTGCAAAAGAAAAAGCATACAGCAACATGCGGGGACTGGCAGGAACACTCAATAAAACTGAATAAAAAGAAAAGCAAGTGACGGTGAGATACGAAGAAGGCAGCTTCGCCAGCGTTTGTGTGTCAGAACCGGGGGGCGTTAGTATGCATCGTGGTACACTGCAGAGCTATAGCGTCTTTAGTGAAAACAGCCGTGTCAGATGGGGTTGTATGGATTGATTCTGAACGCGACTGAGAGAGTGAAAAGTGAATAAAAAAAAAAAGCTAACCTTTACAAAGATCATAAATTGCACCGGCTGTTACAGACTGAAATCAAATGTATGTTTTTATTCTAAAACAGTAAGACTAAGAACAGTTTACTTCTCAAAAGGGAGGGGCAGGATCGAACCCGTGACCCCTTGATTCCCAAGCGGGGGCTGTATCTATTGAACCACGGAGTCAGTTATAGTAAACTGGTGTCAATGTCGCATGTTAAGGCGGCTTTTCTTTCTGCAGTTATATGTTTGAATAAAAGTGCAATTGTGTTATTCTTGTGAAAATGTTTCTTTGCTATTTGGACTTCAGGCTTCATACATTATATAGTTTATGCCTACATTTTGTCATCTACTACTAGAATATAAAAAAAGTTTCTGTTTTAACAATGTGTTGACACAGATTACTGTAGAAACGGAACAGACATGAAATGCGTGTGTTCCAAACAACGATCTATTATTTCACTCTAAAACTCCACTTCACTCCCAGATACTCAATCAAGGCATGAGCTGAGAGAAGTTCGTGCACGTTCTAAATTGGTGGGGGGATGGAATAGCCGGCTGCTCCGAGCTTCTCTTTATCAGCACATTTAGAGAACAAAGGACGCTGGCGGAGAGGTGTGAAGGGATTTAAGAAGCAGTTTAAGGTGGGAAGGAATTACGAGTTTTTTCGTAGGCTCTGGTAATTCTAGTGTTAAATTGGTTTGAATCCTACCTGGCAGGGAGAAAATTCTTTGTGAGTTGTGGTAATTATAACTCAAAGACACATGATATCCAATATGGTGTTCCACAAGGCTCCATCCTGGTCCACTGCTCTTCTCAATCTACATGCTTCCGTTAGGTCAGATTATCTCAGGGCACAACGTGAGCTACCACAGCTATGCTGATGACACACAGCTGTACTTATCTATAGCACCTGATGACCTCGATTATCTTGATTCACTAACACAATGTCTGACTTGTATCTCAGAATGAATGAATAGTAACTTTCTCAAGTTAAATAAAGAGAAAACTGAAATCATGGATACAATGAGGCTATTAGAAATAAACTGGATACATTAGGATTAAAAGTCAAAACGGAGGTAAAAAGCTTAGGGGTAATTGTTGACTGTAACCTGAATTTTAAATTGCATTTTAATCAGATCACTAGGACAGCATTTTTTCACTTAAGAAACATAAGTAAAGTTAGACCTCTTATATAACTGAAAAGCCGCTTTTCCACTGCATAGTACGGCACGACACGGTTCAGTACAGCTCACTTTTGCGGGGTTTTCCACTGGGAACAGTACCTGGTACCTGGTCCTTTTTTTTGTACCACCTCAGCCGAGGTTCCAAGCGTGCCGAACCGTTACCAAAATGTGACGTGTAAACTCTGCTGGTCACTGATTGGCCGGAGAAAAACTACATTACTGCGTCACTGGCTATTCTTTTCTTTAAAGGTACAGACACGCGGAAGTTTCGAAAGTTCTCCAGCCACTGAGTGTTTGTAAAACCGGGAACAATCACATCCCACCACTCTGAAGCACGGTTAAATGTCCAAACAGATGGTCTGTTGCGGCGACTTTTTTGCAAAATGTGGAAGATCTGTAATATACAGAATCAGCATTTTAATGTTACACTGGCAGTTAAGTTCATTTTATGCTTTGCAACAGTGATAAAAGTTAGCTAGTGATGTGTTTTTTTTAGATGCTTAACCTTGCGCGTTATCAAGCTAAAGTGTTGTCGTTGTCTGCGTGTTGTTGTAAAAGTTCCACGGTGTCACTGCAGTAGAGGCGGCGCAACTATAACGACACGTGAATAATCCCGCCCACTCTAAAGCGGTACTAAACTGCAGTCGAAACGCAAATCGAGCTGAACTGAGCCGAACCAAGGTGAGCTGTACTGAACCGTGCTGTGCCGTACTATGCAGTGGAAAAGCGGCTAAAGATGCTGAGAAATTAGTTCACGCGTTTGTTTTCAGTAGACTAGATTACTGTAACGCACTCCTCTCAGGACTACCCAAAAAAGACATAAATCACTTGCAACGAGTGCAGAATGCAGCTGCTAGAATCCTAACTAGGAAAAGAAAATCCAAGCGCATTTCTCCAGTTTTGATGTCACTACACTGGTTGCCTGTGTCATTCAGGATTGACTTTAAAATTCTGCTTATGGTTTATAAAGCCTTAAATAATCTCGCTCCATCTTATATATCAGAGTGTCTGACATCTTATATTCCAAATCGTAACCTCAGATCCTCAAATGAGTGTCTCCTTAGAATTCCAAGAACAAAACTTAAAAGAAGTGGTGAGGCGGCCTTCTGCTGCTATGCACCTAAAATCTGGAATAGCCTGCCAATAGGAATTCGCCAGGCTGATACAGTAGAGCACTTTAAAACACTGCTGAAAACACATTACTTTAACATGGCCTTTTTATAACTTCAATTTAACTTAATCCTGATACTCAATATGTTCAATTTCCTCATAATAACTATTCATGGTGGCTCTAAAATCCGTACTGACCCCTACTCTCTCTTCTGTTTCTTTTTTCGGTTTCTTTATGAAGGTGGCCTGCGCCACCTCCACCTACTCAAAGCTTCAAGATGCTCCAACAATGATGGATGGATTAAAAGGCAGAAGTCTACGTGACCATCATCATCAAGTCCTTCCGTGAGAACCCTAAATCCAAAGAGGACTGTTTCATTTATGTGAGGTAGAATGCCCAGAGGGGACTGGGCGGTCTCATGGTCTGGAATCCCTACAGATTTTATTTTTTTCTAGAGCCGTCTGGAGTTTTTTTGTTTTTTCTGTCCACCCTGGCCATTGAACTTTACTCTTATTCTATGTTAATTAATGTTAACTTATTTTATTTTCTTATTGTATCTTTTATTTTTCTATTCTTCATTATGTAAAGCACGTTGAGCTACTGTTTGTATGAAAAGGTGCCATATAAATTAATGTTGTTGTTGTTGTAAACAGTAGGAGTGCATTAATTATATAGTATATTAAATAAAAAGGATTCTCACACAGTCTGTGACTGTATTATGTTTTTCTCTTAATGCTTTATTTTTACTGTAATATTCATGTTAGGTGAAATGGTGACCCTCCACTGGTGTTGTACGACTGAATGTGAGCTGGTGCACTGGTCACAATGGCTCCCTCATGACTGCAACACACAAGGTCTGAATCCTGCATTCTAGACACTGCCAGAGCAATGCTTGCACCTTCTAACCATGTCGCTGTCTAGATGTGCATGTTAGATGATTTGATGGCCCTTACAGGTTGGCTTCAGTCTACACAGGCAAAATGATGCTTTGGTTTCAAAAGTACAAAAGTAATAACAAGAGGCCTCATGTATAAACAGTGTCTATGCACTTCAAGGTGTATAAAAACTAAACTTGGAGTAAAGACACATGCATTTTCACAGCACCCTCACACCGTGTGTACAAAAGTTTCTGCTCAGTTTTGCAAATTGGCGGCACCCAGCATCAAAGCAGTGCTACTCTTTCTGTGGTGTGCTTTTCTTTTTTAGATTCACATTTATGATGCAGGTTTTATCAAATACACCGAAAAAAATTGCATATTGTTTACAAATTTAATTCACTTGATTGTATTCATTCTGTAACAATTTAATGGTGCATGGAATGGCCAAACTTTCCCAACTACAAAATTGCTTTAGCATTGTTAGAAGACATCACAAATGGAAGAATCAGAAGAGGGCACATATTTATAGATGATGATGACTGGTTTCTAAGTTGATTTCCATTTCCAACAGCTACCCTCTTGGAGCTGTGAGCTGAACTGGCACTGGCTTTAACAAAAGCAGACTTTGAGGAACTGAGCTGTACCTGCTCCTTTGCAAGTTTTGTCCACTCTTGTGTTCTAAGTCACAAGAACATTTCAACATGAACTGGCTGACCGATCAGGTACTTCACTGATTGTGCGATGCCAGCTGTACAGGATGGTATTATCTGCTTGTCATCCAGATATACAAGATTTCCTTACACTGTGGTTGAATGGGCAAACATCAAAGTGCAATTCACAGCAACATCCGGTTTTCCAAATGTAATCGGAGCGGACATCTGCATGCACATTGCTATTGGAACGTGGCTGAACAAGTTACATCAGCCAGGGATGAATGACCTAAAGAATGAACTGGCATTACATCATCTATAGCAGGAGTGCCTATAAAAAGGGTACGTTTTGCAGAGTTGCAGGTGCTTGTTTTCCAACTAGTGGGGCAAAAGGCAAGCAGTCCTTTTGAGGATAGCGAGTCACTTCAAAGAGCCATGTGAAGAGTAAAGGACTGATCCGCTTGGCTCCTTCAGAGAATGAATTTGCTTATGTAGAAAGCATTTCCACTCTATTAATGTGCTGCTCTATAGTCCACAGAAAGTGTGTTGCATTGTTCCAGCATGTAGCGAGCTGCATAATGTGGCACACAATCATGGCTTCCCCTTACCTGAAGAGATGCACTTTGACCCTGACCCACCAAATGTTCAGCCAAATTGGACAGCATTACAACTTCGTTTGAATGAAATTAGCAGAATGTTAAAACAGGTAATCCAATGCAACATTTATTTTTTAAACAGTTCATTTTAATTGTGGTCAATATCACATAGTACAGCGCTTATATTGTATATTGGCCACATCTCTTACAGTCAACTGTTACATTTTGAGACTCCAGAACAGCATACATCAGCACACAGCCAGATGGTTGCCCAGTGGGCATAGCAGCATCATCACTGCATAGATCTGCGTCCTAGCCCTGCATGTCAGCTTTTGTAATATTGTCTGAAACAGAATAAACAGACGGCTGGCTGCAACTTGCCTTTTCACATCAACTTTGATATCTGACCACTTCTTTTTTATTTTAGGCACTGTGTGACTTTCTGAACTTGAACTTTCAAGTGTCTCCACCACTCAGCACCCCTCAATCAACTTCCTTTTGTTGTTTATACCACTTCTTAAGATAACAAATAATACATTTTTCCTTGCCTCCACTTCACATTTGCTGAAATTCATAACTGTTGTATTTTTGAGGGGAGCTTGTTGGTTGACATAATATAACATTTATTTGCAGAGATTATGAATTAATTAATCCATTAATCAATCAATTGATTATTCAATTATTAATTAGTTAATTAATTAAATATATATTTTACTTTCTATCCATCTTCAATTCAGACAAGGCACTTATCCATGAACAGGCCTTCCAGGCCCAGGCCTAGGCCAAGGGGCCCAAAGAGCAGGGCCCTTATGAAAAGCTAAACACAGAATTAAATTAAAAGAATTTGAAAACCCGGGTAATATTGCAGTTCTAAGGGTCTTTCTTAACTAGAAAAAGAAAATCCAAGCACATCTCTCCAGTTTTGATGTCTCTACACTGGTTACCTGTGTCATTCAGAAATGACTTTAAAATACTGCTTATGGTTTACAAAGCCTTAAATAATCTGCTCCATCTTATATTTCAGAATGTCTTTCACCTTACACTCCAAATCATAACCTTAGATCTTCAAATGAGTGTCTGCTTAGAATTCCAAGAGCTAAACTTAAAAGAAGTGGTGAGGCGGCCTTCTGCTGTTATGTACCTAAAATCTGGAATAGCTGACAGATAGAAATTCTCCAAGCTAATACAGTGGAGCACTTTAAAACACTGCTGAAAACACATTACTGTAACATGGCTTTCTCAGAGCTTCATTTTAGTTTAATCCTGATACTCTGTATATGCATTTAATTATCAATATCATTCCTGATGGCTCTGTAAACTGTACTAACCCCCTACTTTCTCTTCTGTTCTTTTTCTGGTTTTCTGTGCCACCACCACCTGATCAAAGCACCGTGATATCCCTACATTGATGGAGTGAAGGCCAGAAGTCCACATGACCGTCATCATCAAGTTCTTCCATGAGGACCCCGAATACCATGAGGACTGATTGAGATCATTGATGTTAGGTAGAATGCCTAGAGGGGGCTGGCTGGTCTCGTGGCCTGGAACCCCTGCAGATTTTGTTTTTTTCTCCAGCTGTCTGGAGTTTTTTTTTTTTTTGTTTGTTTGTTTTTTCTGTCCTCCCATGGCCATCGGACATTACTTTTATTCTATGGTAGTTAGTGTTCCCTAATTCTATTTTCTTATAATTTTTTCTCTTTCTTCATCATGTAAAGCATTTTGAGTTACATTATTTGTATGAAAATGTGCTATAGAAATAAATGTTGTTGATGTTTCAGAGCTCTCATTAAATGTGAGCCCCCTGAACCACAAATATTGCCTTTTCTTCTTTATAATGGCTCTATGGATGTCTTCAGAGTCACCTCTTGTCTTTTGTTTGTCCTGTATTGTAACACAGTAGCATAACAAACTTGGCTGTTTTCAGTATTGTCCTGTGCTGAGGTGGTCAAGTCTGTCTTGAGCTTAAAATGTTTAGCACTGACTTGATAAGATGTGTCATTGAGTGACCATAACAAACACTTCTAGCTACCAGTTTCTTTTTCCATACTTTCAGAGGATTACCTCCAGCAGCCAATGAGGATTTACAATGCCTGTGTGTACATATCAGGATCCAGGGCACACAGTGTTTATACAGAATTCACAATTTTTACTTCTATTGAAGGGTGAGATGTTGACCTAGTTTAGAATCAGAGACTGTCATGGCCACCATCAGTTACAACAGAGAAGATATGAGCTGAGGTATTCATTTCTCTTACTGTGGCTATTGGGCTTGTGACGGTCCGGGTTAGCTCCACACTACCTACAGGCTACTACAGGTGGAGTGGTGGCTCTGAGGTTAGGGATCTGCACTGGCAATTGGAAGGTTGCCGGTACGAAACCCGTAAATGCCAAAAGGGACTCTGCTCTGTTGGGCCCTTGAGCAAGGCCCTTAACCTGCAATTGCTGAGCGCTTTGAGTAGTGAGAAAATAAATGCAAAGAATTATTATAATTACCTGTGCCATCCGGGAGCCTCTTGAACTCTGATCATCAATAGTGATAACTGAGTTATGCTGGGCAAATGAGGACATACACATGGAACAAGGTGTAGATACAAAGGTGACAAGTGCTTTTATTAAAATCAATTCAATCAGTGCTCAAAACGTGCAGTGCTTCCAACCATTAATCAATAAATAGTCCATACAACAGTGTGAACGTGGAGGTTAAAATCCAATAAATAGACCTTTAAAACTGAGGCTAAAAGAAGCAGGAAACAGTCCTTTAAAAAAAACTCAAGAGCCCATGTGCATCCTTCTAAAACCAACATCTCCCTGGATTACTCTGTATGGGTCTCGCAGCACGGAGAGACATCAACCAGCAGGCACAGACAACCCTCTGATCTGCTCGCGACCCTGATGCCAGTTTGTCAGCATCTACAGGTCGCCTCTGAGCTTCACTCACTTTGACTCCTGCTGTCATCCCCAGCTTCGTGGGGGAGTCATTCTGGAGAATATGGTTGCTTCTGCTCAAAGGCTGCTCAGCAGGTGCAACCCTCAGCCCCGTATTGAGTGCCAGCCACACACTCCATCCTCGGGGCTCCATTCCTGTCTCATGGAGTCTCATTTTATTTGTTTAATTGGGTGTAGGTGTGACAAACCATTCCCTCCAAAGCATGAATGAGGCACCTGACTGATCCTCTCACTTTTGCACATGTGTGCACGCAATCAATCACCACAAACAACCCCATAATGAATTGCCTGTTTTGAGCCTTCACTTCCCGGGACGTGATTATTTACTTAAAAAATGTCCTGTACCACAAACAATTCATCACTTTAGGTGACAAAATTTAAGAGAATTCTAATACCTGGTTGCCAGTCAAACATCTAAAACTGCATCAATCATAGGCCTTCTACTTTATTTGTATGCATTTAAGACAAATATGTTCTGAGATTATACGTTTAGAGGTAAGATAGATATAGTCACTAGTGGAGAGTAGCATCATGTGGATTAGCAAGTAAGAATTTCACTGTACTCTGTATAAGTGACAATAACAATGCTATAAGTTCTATAAACCAGTACACCTGCAAACAGCTTCTTAGACAGTGCCACAGATTATGAGGGGGCACCTGCCTTTATAAATGATATGGAGTTAAATATCCACTAAACAGAAACATATGAAGGAATGGCTAATGGAAATTATTTGTGATTTTGTATCAGCAAATCCAGACTCTTCTGAAACATCAAGCGCCGGCCCTTTCAGAAGGCTTCAAAGATTAAAAGATTAAATCAGCAGGTAAACAAAAAGCTAAACATAAGAAAGAAAAACTTTCTAAAAGATGAAGTGGTCTGCAGAATGCACTACCAGTCTCTTCATTTTTTTTAAAGTGTCCGTGAAAAGAGTTAAAGTTAGCTGAACACCAAACTAATGTTAACAACAAAGCAGAACCTTTACTAGCATACAATGATGAGTCAACCTCAAACGTCTTCACCACCAGCCACAAAGTTATAAGAAGAAGTGAAGGATGACAGTCCCTGGTATTAGAGCTCAACTGACTCACCATTTTGACGAGTTCTAAAAATGACAAAGTCTGGGTGTGCGAGCCGTTTACAGGCCTTGATAATAGTTTGTGGCTCTCCAGGATCGCTCAGGTCCAGCAGCAGTCCTTTGTGTTGTTTATCTGCACAATCCTGTGGTGCACTGTGCTTTCAGCTTTAGCAGGGACAGGCTTAATTCAAGTGAACTAATGAATGATTATCATGATTGCTAGTGGGGAAGGAAAGCAGCTGAACGATGATCATGTTACTTCCCTTCTCATGCAGGTTTTTCACTGTACTTATTTTATTACATGGCTCTTCATGTAATCCTAATGCAAATTATTATTGTGTAAATGATGTAGTATGTGTTATCTATTTAGCTCCTATAAGTATGCTATTAGATTGTGTTTCCTGTCCTACAGATAAAAAAATATATATGTGTGTTTAGTTGAACAACCCTTTTTTATTGGACATGTCTACAGTTTGGCTCTGGGCGGCTGCAGGGTTTGGAGGAGTTGTGAGCCACAACATCTCATCAGGCCCAGTGGCCAGTGGACCTGAGATCCATCCCTGATTCAAGCTGTTGCTGTTCTTGTATGGAATTCCTGAAAAAAGTGTCAGTGATCATGAGCCATAATTGACATCTAAAGTATAAGATGTTTACAGAGAAAAACTTCATTAAGTATATTATGTCTTCTCAAGAGCACACACCTATAGATGGCTCAGCAGAATAATAATAATGCTACATTTTATTTATTTGTAGGCGCCTTTCTAAAGACTCAAGGCCACCGGACAATACATAAAACAAAGATTATAAACAAAAGTAAAATACTAAATTTTAAAGTAGACAGGGCAATTGAAGTCAAAAAGAAAAAGCAGTCTTAAACAAATGAGTTTTAAGTTTAAATTTGAAAGTGAAAATGATTCAATATTTCTAAGCTCAGGTGGTAGTGAGTTCCAGAGCTGGGGGGCAGAGCAACTGAATGCTCTGCTCCCCATAGTGGCAAGATGGATGAAGGGGACGGTCAAGTGGATGGAGGAAAAGGATCTAAGGGTACGGGAGGGAATGGCAACAAGGAGGAGGTCAGACAGATATGGATGGGCAAGGTTGTGGAGAGCCTTAAATGTTAACAGTTGAATTCAATGCAGAACTTAACAGGATGCCAGCAAAGTTGCTGCAAGACGGGAGTCATATGGTGAATAGAGGGGTTCTAGTAATGATGAATTCTGGACCAATTGAAGCTTATATAGAGATTTGCGAGAAGGACCAAAGAAAAAGGAATTACAATATTTGAGACGAGAAGTGACAAAGCTATGAACAAGGATAGCAGTGGTGTGGGGTGAGGGAGGGGCGAATACGATTAAAGTTACGCAAGTGGAAATATGCAGACTGGCAGATATTATTGATGTGGGACTGAAAGGATAAAGTACTGTCAAGGATGACAACCAGACTCTTTAACTGTGAGGAAGGGGAGACAGAGGAATTATCAATAACAAATGAAAACTGATCAGTTTTGGATAATGTTGATTTTGTACCAATGAGGAGAACCTCAGTTTTGTCACTATTTAATTTAAGAAAATTTTAAGAAAACCAGGATTTAACTTCTGCTCTGCATTCAATAAGCGAGGAAGGTGGAAAGGAAAGAGTAGGTTTTCTAGTGAGAGTGGAAGCTAATGTTATATTTACAAAAGATATTACCAAGGGGAAGGAGGTAAATAGTGAAAAGGATAAATAATAATAGTAATTCTTTACATTTATGTAGCACTTTTCTCACTACTGCAAGCACTTTTCATAGTGAATACAGAGTCACTTCAACCACCACTAATGTGTAGCATGCAACTGGATGATATGAGGGCAGCCAAGTGTGTACCAGTACACTCACGACGCATTAGCTATTAACTTCAACTTTGTTGTCATACAGTATGTACTCAGTACAATGAAAAATCTTTATTAGGTGGTGAAGAATTAAGAGACATTTAGCTAATTTGACAGATTGGATGATTAGGGGGCTAGAATGACTAGGCCAGGATGAGCAATTTAGCCAGGATACACCCTGACCTTTATGTAGAATGCCCAGGGATCTTTAATGGCCACAGAGAGTCAGAAACTCAGATGTACATCTCATCTGAAGGACGGCACCATGTTTATAGCACAGTGTCCCCATCGGTGCACTGGGGCATTGGGATTCACATTCATACCACACGGTAAGTGCCAACTGCTGGCCACACCAAAACCTCTTCCAGCAGCAACCCAAGTTTTTCCTAGATGGTCTCCCATCAAAGTAATGGTCAGGTCTGAACATGCTTAGCTTCAGCTGGCCTGTTTCAAAGTGCATCAACAAAAAGTCAAATGACTGCAAGGGAAAAAGAAACTATCGCACTACAAAAGAAAAACACAAAAAAAAAAAACCCAAAAAACTGAGAAACATAATAACATAAGAAATCTGACAAACAAGAGGAAGCCATTCAGTCCATCAAGCCCATTTGTTTAGCTAAAAGCTGAGCTGTCCTAATAACTCATACAGATTCTTCTTAAAGGTTGTGAAGGTTTCTGCTTCAACGCCATATCCTGGTTGTTCAGTTTCCCACAACTCTTTTCATAAAGAAGTACTTCCAGGCTTCAGTCCTAAATGCACTTTTCCTTAATTCTACTACAGTATGTGGTTCACCTCTAAGTTGAAAGAATTCTGCTATATCTACTTTATCAATACCTTTGAGAATTTTGAAGAGCAGGGTTAGGTCCTTACACAGTCTCCTCTACTCGAGACTAAACAGATCTCAGTCTCAGAGGCTGTCACGGTAGGACATGTCCTTAAGTCCTGGGAGCCACCTGATTGCTCTCATCTGCACAGCTTCAAGTGACCTGGAAATTATTGATATTTTATATAAATATTTTATATATATTTTTTTATTATTTATATTAATGTTTTGGACATCCATGCCTGGGAAGGTTCTGGAGGTGGGAGAGGTGCTCATGGTGCCAAATCAGGTCAAGTGAAGTTGGGAACTATGCACTGGTACAGTGTGTTGCCGCACCCACTACACATTGAAACAGCTCGGGATCCCACTTTGCAACCCCCCAGGCAGACACGCAGTCCAGTCCCACCCTCCGGAAATGACGCTCTATCTGCTGCAGCCAGGTGTTACGCTGGCGACCCCTTGGCCTGGTCCAGCCACTTCGGTCCCCAACAATGAGGACCTTACAAGCCGAATCACCCTCGGGGAAATGCGTCACATGGCCGTAGTGCCGTAACTGACACTCCCTCACAATGCAGGTAATGTGCCTCATTTGGGACTCCATGAGCAACCGCTCATTCAATACAAAGTCAAACCAATGGTACCCAAAGATTTTCCAGAGATACACAGTACCAAAGGAGTCCAGTCTTTGTCTCAGGTCACTGGATAGCATCCATGTCTCGCAAACATATAGCAAGACAGGAAGCACCAGGACTCTAAAGACTTGGACCTTCGTCCTTTGCATAGATATCTTGAGCGCTACACACTACTTTCCAGTGACCTCATGATCCCCCATGCTCTCCCAATCCATCTACTGACTTCACAGGAAGAGTCACCAGATACATGAATGTCACTGCCAATGTCAGTAAACCTCTCAACAAGGTCAACACTCTCTCCACAAACAAACACACCACTGATGGCTGTGCCCAAGAGGTCAATAAAGGCCTGATCTTGGTTTTTATCCAGGATACTTGCAAGCCCAGACACTCAGAATCCTAACCAGATTAATCCAGATGGTGTGTCACTTGCTCACAGATTCCTCTAAAAAAACGCCTCTTTATCTGCCCTCAGAGCCCTCGCAGCCATCCTTCTCAGTTCCTGGTACAGACCAGAGTTGCCATTGAGCCGCGTGCTGCGACTCTTCTCCATGATATCCAGGGTGCCCTGCAAGTTGAAACACCTCCTTCTGGGAACACCGGTAACACCAACACAACCCTCAGCAACCTTCAGGGTCTTGTCACGGAAGGTCTCCCCCATCACATTAGGATCGGCCGTTGTACCCAAATCTGCAAGTTCCTCATACAAACTGTGTGCAAACTCATTAGAAACAGCCTGGTCTTGGAGTCTGGCCAAGTCCAGGCTCATTTTCCTAGCAGGTGGTAACCTGCTGGACCTAAGCTGGATCCTAAGAGTAGCAACAACAAGTCTGTGGTCACAATTCACAAACTGGGCACTTCTGTAGACCCTGCAGTTTTTCAGGGTCTATCCACGAGGATGTGATCGATCTCCTTCACCGCAGCACCAGCATTGGAGTACCAAGTCCAATGATATGGTTCTGGGCACTGGAACCAGGATCCAGCAATTCGCAGCCCCTGACCTTTTGCAAAGTCAAGGAACATGGAGCCACTTTCACCATGGTCACCAGACCCATGGGGACCGAGACAATCCTCATAGCCAGCCCTGTCAGTGCCAGTGGCTGCATTGAAATCACCCATGACCAGAGTAGTGTCACCTCATGGGCATCCATCAACCACAGAGTGAAGCTGCAAATAAAATGTCTCCCTTGCCGAGACATCACTCACTGCTTTCGGAGCATACACTGAGACAACAGACAACGCACCCAGAGAGTGCAGCTAATTGAAAGGAGTGACATCGGACACCATCAGAAGAAATTAATCCACTACAGCAACAGCTACTCACTGAGTATGACAGCCATCAGACCGACCAGACCAATAAAAGGTGTATCCACCTACAGAGATCTGGCCAGTCCCTGGTCTGCGCACCTCAGAGAGTGCAGCCACTGAAATGCAGAGTTTACGCAGCTCCTCTGACAGCAGAAGAAGATGATCATCTTGCCAGAGAGACAAGATGTTCCATGCGCCCACCAGTATGGGCCGCCTCAAATTTTGGACCCGAGTGCTGCAGTGCAGCAGGTGATGCCTCAGCACCACATGGTGTAAGATGCTCTAACTATTTACTTCTTTATGTTATAAACATTAAACTTTAAATTGCTACAGCTGACACATCTGGGAACACTTCAGAGGTGAAAACACTGCCCCTGCATTGCATCAACTGTGAGTGCCTAGTTTTATTTCTATTTTGGCAGCAGTTTCTAAGCAAAGTAATGTTGAAATGTTCTATCACATTTGAAAAGTTGCATGTCAGGTTTTAGTGAAAAAATAACTGTCCTTCTTTTATTAATTGAATAATAAGACTTTTTTTGGTGTTCTCCACCCAGGCAGAAATTGCTGAAAATTGCCCTCAGGGTGTAGGAGTAGACAGATTGGGAGAGCCTGGGGGGTCATGAGGTCGCTGGAAAGGGGTGTGTGTTGCTCCCGATATCTATGCAAAAGGACGAAGGTCCAAGTCTTTAGAGTTCTGGTGCTTCCTGTCTTGCTATAAGGTTGCAAGACATGGATGCTATCCAGTGACCTGAGATGGAGACTGGACTCCTCTGGTACTGTGTCTCTCTGGAAAATCCTTGGGTACCATTGGTTTCACTTTGTGTTGCTCATAGAGTTCCGAATGAGGCACATTACCTGCATTGTGAGGGAGCGACAGTTACGGCGCTACGGCCATGTGGCTTGTTTCCCAGAGGGTGATCCGGCTCATAAGATTCTCATTGTTGGGGACCCGAGTGGCTGGACCAGGCCAAGGGGCCACCAACGTAACACCTGGCTGCGGCAGATAGAGGGTAATTTCCAGAGGGTGGGACTGGAACGGGTGTCTGCCTCGGGGGGTTGCAAACCGGGATCCCGAGTTGTTTCGTCGTGTAGTGGGTGCGGCAATGCACTGTACCAGTGCATGCTCCCCAATGTGACTCGACTTGACTTGACTATAAATGCCCTAAACTGATACAGCATGACTATAAATGCCCTAAACTGATACAGCATGCTTAGAAAATCTTCAATGTTGAGCTTTCAGCAGGTTGCTGTCTTGTGACCAGAATCTCACAGTGAAAATGCAGACCTATCAGGATTAAAATCACTCAAAGCATCAGAAGTTGAAGTCAGGTGGTGAATTAGACTTGGAAACAATTAAAGGGTAGATAAAATACACAATTCCAGAATAAAACATTGAAGAAACAACACGATTTATATAACTCATATGTAGAGATGTAAACGTGGACATTAAGGATACCAGCGATGATAAAGGACTGGTGAGTAGGACAGGACTGCTTTTGTTGTCAGTCTCAGAGCTGACCACTCATCACTGGCTCTTCATTTGAGGTTCAGTTCAGATCTAACAATCCCACCCTGACTATCACCCTGACCTGATCTGCTGTGAACTTAACAAACCAGATGGAGTCGCCTCTTTTAGAGATGCAGACTCATTACGTTTTTCAAAATTACAATTCAGATTTAATCAGACAATTGCAATCCTTTACTGTTGGTGAACTTTGTGCTAAGTAACATCAGCAGCAGCAGTTTGTTAATAAAGCAGTAAGCCGCGTCATTTGTCACATTATATCCAACAGAGCTGACACAACATGACATACTCGGCTCTAGATCTCTTTTACTGACATTTGCTTACATCCTCTGTAGCACCTCGCCTCCAATCCTACCAGCATATCTATGCCATCCTTAGTGCCACTAAAAAACCTCCAGCAAATCAAAGAAATTCCAGAACAAGAATTGAAAGACTTGACTTACAGCAGTGAAGCAGCAGCAGACCCCTCGACTGTGGCAGGTGTTGTCAGCTGTGAGGCCGCACCTCAGACCACAGCAGGACTCGGCTTGTCTGTCAGCTCTCAAGGCTGCTCTTCTCCATTCCAACAAACTGAAATGAGGAAGTGCAGTCTTGTGATTAAATTAAATTAAAAATAAACAGGAATGTTGTCTAGTGAGTCCTCATCAGTTCCCAGGGTGCCACTTTCCCAACCAGTGCTCCTCTTTCACACTCCTATCATGGATGCTATTATGATGGTGACATTTGTACGTTTCTTTGGATCCACAGTGCTAACAGAGTGCTAACTGTTCGACCAAACATCATCCTCCACACAAAGAGACCCTCGTCCAGCAGTCATTTTGAGGCCTGCTGATAGACATGATCCCTGCAGCTCTCACTGAATGTAGCAAGTGACTCTTATAAAGACACCTCAACACAAAGAGTCCTGCACATGAACAACAAGACTGAGCTCATCAATCAGCTGCCATTTTGATACACTGCTAGTTTTTATTTAGTCTTGGGAGAAACGGCAGAACCAAGCTTCTTCAACTTCAAGGTCAATTTTAAGTTTATTTTCATATATCAGGTACATTCAAAGAAATTCTTACGTGCTTGTCTCCCACCAACTACTGACAGGAGTATACGTAAAAAAACAAGAGGCAAAGCATGAATATAAAAAACAGACAATAAATATAAGAGACTCTGATGCCACTGTCAGTATGAGCAGATTTGGGTAGCCTTATGTCATGTGGTCCACAATGGCCAATGAGCGGGTCTAAATACAGTTAGAAATCACAGGAGAAGGGGAGCCAAAGTCCTAACCACCTGACTTCAACTTCTGAGGCTTTAAGTGATTTTAATTTGTATAGACTTTGGGATCCATCTATGGTCTAATAGCTGCTGTTCAGAAAAGTGTGCCATTTTCTAATCTGGTTTGAGTGGGTCTACTAGTTTGCCATTGGATTGTGTCTGTCATGTCATGCCATTGGATTGTGTCTGTCATGTCACCTGTCTGTGTCAGTAATTTACAGCCTGATCCTTGTGGCCTTATCTCCATGTCTTGTCTGTCATGTTTACATCTTTAAGACATTTTTTCTGTAGTTCCTTGTGTTTATAAAACACTTGTATGTCTTGTATGGCTAGCATGAACACTTCTATCACACCTAACAGATCACCATGGCATAGACAGCTATTTGATGCCATATCCAGCTATTTGATGTCATCATATCCAAACAAGATTGATCAAATTCATGAAGATGTCTACCATGCAGTTTTTTCTGGGTCCATGCTTGTGTTTAAATGTGTGTGGTTATTGTGACCTTCATGATATTGTCAGTGGTATGGACATTAAGTGTTATATTTCAGCCTGGGTTATTGCTGTGGCTGGAGTTCAAATCTTTGTTTTTTGTCTTCTTTGTTCATGTTTGAGACTTTTGTTAATGTTAATATTGTGAATTATGTTACACATTTGATATAATTTTATTTCTTTGGGGTATTGTTTGTTTTTTTGTGTACAAACTACATTCGTTATGTTCTGTGTATTTTGTGGGTGGCAGGACCCAGTGTTCATCACTACCAGGGATGCTCCCAGATCTGGAAAAGTGAGGGTTTCTTGCAGTTCTTGGCAGTTCATTCAAATGCACTTGGGAATGAAGAGTTTTGTGCCCTTTTTGTGATTTCCTGTTCTTTTGATGTTGCCATTAGTTTATGATTTGGGACTTGGATCACCTTGGGTTGTCTGTGCTGGCAACTCTGTTATGCTGTATGTGCTCTTCAGAGATTCACAGTGTAACAGAGCATTTCGTGAGATTACACTTTTGGTGACACTTTACTTTAGGTGCTGCAGAAATAAACCAAGTATTCATTTACTATCATGTAACAAGACCTTAACAAACACTACTTAGGGTCTCCATAATACTTACAAAGCATCAGTAATGTGTTTCTTCATCTCTGCTATGTGACCTACTAAGACAGTTTTACTTTGTAATGGTTTGAGTTGGTTTAACTGAGGCACATTTCTCTGAACATTACATATTTAGTACAAGACCTGTGAATCTTTCATATTAACAAGTAATATTAACAAGTCAATATATCACACAGCACAGACATGATTAACTGACCTACTGTTCTTATGTTTTAGAAGTGTCATGAAGACCAAAAATAGCCATTGTTAAAGTTTTGTTCCATAAGAGTAAAGGAGTAATAGATGTAGCACATAAACTAAAACATTTTTATTTTATAAAGATCCATTGTTTACCCTTAAATCTAGCTGGGGTTTGACAGGAAATCTATGTGTTTTGTAAATTACTTCTGTCTTTCTCCCTTAGCACATGGCGGAGTGAGTTGTTCAAGGGCTACTCGGTGGTGATGTTGTACAAGTTTTTCTTTGCAGCTGTGGTTGGCCTGTTTGTGTATATCTACAAAAAAGTATGTGAGTATTGGTGTGACGTATGTATTGATGACTTTCATTGTGTGGCATGAGTGCACGTGTGTTTGGAGAATTTGTGAAAGACATGATTTCAATTTTTGTGTAAAAGTATGTTTGATTTGTTTGTGTTGTATTAGTTTGTCCTGTTGGAGCCCACAGTATCTGTATAGTTCACCATCTGCCATGGTTTCAATTCGGTTGCCATTTTAAGGGTTCACCCCCCTTCTCTACAGATCTCCTCCTCTAAATGAATTGATTTACATTTGGCCAGTCGAAACTCCATGTGTATGTGTATGAATAAGTTTTAAATATTTATAGTAGCTTCTGTAATTGTTTGTTTGTTCCTGCATATATACTTATTAGGTTAGATTAGATTAGATTAGATTAAACTTTCTTATTTCCAAGGGGAAATTCAAATATATACTCAGGACAGATAATACAGCTGTGAAACGGCCGACCCTTTACCCAGCCGGCAGCTACACCTCCAAGACCTGTGGCCTGGATAATTTGCTGAGAAATCTAACTATCAAGCCGTACTTCTACACAAGTAAACTTTTCCCCACAATCGACGGTATAAATGCAAGTAAACAAAAACAGAATGTAAAATTAAACGGAGTAAATGTATTGAATGAAACAAGACATGCCACAAAACAAATGCACATATACAGTAAATATTCCTCCACCCCAGCAACCTCAAGACAGCACCAAAATATACATACAAAACCCCTCCCTTGTCCCTGTAACATATAACACACACCACACAAGCAACAAAATGACTAATAAACGGAATGGTTGTGAACTTGAGTCCGAAAGTAAAAATGTCCTGAATACGGATGACTGAACTAGCGGCAATTGTGGTGTTTGATTTTCCGGCGTTTTGGAGCAACCTCACCGTGATTCCTCGCGTATGGTGGATGATGAATCGACCCGGGGTCTCAGCAGATGCAGGTTGGAAGACAGTCCGGATTAATGAAAAACAAACTGGAACAAAGCGCAATGTGATGAGACAGCAAGCAAGTTGAAGTGATTGACACAAAACACGGTTCTTTTCTCTTTTCTTCTTCTCTCTCCTTCCTCTTAAATAGTCAGTGACGGCAGTAATTGATTGATTAAGCACAGGTGTTTTCCAGGTTTGCGGCTGCGGTCTCCTTCCATCATCCGTCCTCCTTTACGGGACGGCATAAACTGATACACATACAACCAGCCAATGGGACAATGAAACGAGACACACACAGAACTGACATTTGAACACTAACTATGTGGCCCCGCTACACAGCTGTGAAATTAATAGCCTTGACACACACAAAATGGTTTGGGGTAGCCACCCATATATTGTTCCTGGCTGCAAAAGGGATTTTTTACAACACTCCTGTGCATTACTTTGAGTTCTCCACTGAACTGACTAGTGGAGGAAAGATGGCAGCTTTATAAACTGAAAGGCGGAAGTGATGTCATCTGGCAGGAACTGGAAGAGACTTCAATCTGATTGTCTGATAGCAGTGGGCATAAATGACCTCCAGTGACTCTTCTTATTACACCCTGTGAAATGAGCCTGTGCACTACAGTAAAATTGCTCCCAGAGTGCACCTCCTGAGGGGATGGCATCCAATTCTGTCACCATCCTTTATTCCACAACAGCTTTCAGTGTATATAGGGTTCATCCTGTAATGGAGCACAGTTTCCTAATAAATTTGTTACAGCATTGTTCTTCTTTTGTGCTCAGCAGGCTTCCCCAACAGTCTGCAGAAGATTGATAGAACATTTCCAGTAGTTTGCTGCATACATTAAAAGACCCGATTCTCCTTAGCAAGTCCAGTCTTCTCTGCCCCTTCTTGTACTGATTCACTGTGTTGTCAGACCAGTCCAGTTTGTTGTCTATGTGGACCCCCAGATACCTGTAGTTCTGTTCCACATCCACATCACCTCCTTTGATGGTGACTGGTCTCAGAGGCTCCTTGCCACTTTGGAAGACCACCACCAGCTACTTCTGTCTTGCTAATGTGGAGTTGCTGTCTCTGCACCACAAGGCAAGGTCCTTTGCAGCCTTCCTTTTTTCTGGCTCATCTCCATTATTAATATAGCCTATGATGAACGAGTCATCCTAAAATGTCGGTAAATAGCAAGTGCTGGTATTGTGCTGGAAGCCTGTTGTGGGGATTTTAAACAGAAAGGGAGACAGGACAGTTCCCTGTGGTGCTCCTGTAATACACACCACCATTTCTGACAGACAGTCCCTCAGCCTCAGAAACTGCTGTCTGTTGGACAGTTAATCCATTATCCAGAAGACTGTGGGGGCTTCAAGATTCAAAGCCTTGAGCTTTTTTTCACAGTCAATGTGGTAGAATTGTGTTAAAAGCACTGGAAAAGTCAAAGAACATGATCCTGACTGTGGTTCTGGCTTTGTCCAAGTGACAGTAGACTCTGTGGAGCATGGAGATAAGAGAATCCACACATGTGCCTGATAAACAAACAGCAGAGGATGCGGATGCACTGAATCCAGGGGTGGAACTGTTTCAGTATCAGCCTCTCAAAGGTCTTCATGGTGTATGAAGTAAAAACAACTTATCTGAAGACATTGGAATCTCTGGAATGCCCTTTCTTTTCCACTGGAAACACACAGGATGTTTTCCATAGTAGGGAGACCTTATGCAATCTCAGGGAAAGGGAGAACAGGTGCTGAAGGACCCCACAAAGCTGGCTAGTACATGCTTTCATCTCCCTGGGGCTGATTCAGCCTGGCCTCAAAGCCTTGTTTATGCAGACTTTTCCCAGCTCTGTCCTCACTTAATCAGTAGAGACACACAGTGCACATGTGGTGGGGGCTGGAGACCAAAGGTGGGATATAATTGTAGAGGAAGGTCATGCAGGGTAGAGATTTCAGTTGGGATTCTAGAACATCCTAAGGCTTGCACACAGAGGGTTAGCAGTGTTGGGAAGGGCTGGACTGACAAGAATGAACCTGTTGAAGAACTGCTTCAGTTCATTGCCTCTGTTCTTGTTCCCTTCATCTGCATGATTTCTTATGTTGTAACTTGTGCTCAAGTTTGTCTCTGTAGTGAGCTTTCCCCTCACAGAGCTGCTTTTTCAGTTCTGACTGCACCTGCTTGATTTCTTCCTTATCTCCAAACCTGAAGGCTCTCTTCTTCACATTCAGTCGGGCTTTCATGTCTTTTGTGATTCATGGCTTGTTGTTGGGGAAACAGAACACTGTCTGTGAGGAATGTGTTATCCACAGAAAACATGATGTAGACTGTGATACAGTGGCTGAGTCCCTCAATGTCCTGACTGTGTGACTCACAAAGCATATACTACTCAGTGTCCTTAAAGGTATCCTTCAGAGTTTCCTCATCCTCTATTGTCCATTCCTGCATAGTCCTGGTGGTGATTGGCTGCTGTTTTACAATGGGTTTATATCTGGGTATGAGCTGTAACAAATTATGGTCAGATCTTTTGGCAAAGCAAAAGAGTTATATGCCGCTTTAACACTGGCATTGTGGTAGAAAAATCCTACCATTAGTAGTATTTTGGTTTTGGTTTGCAGTCAGTCAGTCATTATCCAACCCGTTGTATCCTAACACAGGGTAATGGGGGTCTGCTGGAGCCAATCCCAGCCCACACAGGGCGCAAGGCAGGAACAAATCCTGGGCAGGGCGCCAACCTACAGCAGGGTTTGCAGTGTACATTAAAATATATAAGAACTGGTTGTGGAAAACTACTGAGGTGTTCAAATGTAATACACAAAATGAAAGGAAAGATGATTAAGTGATGACTAAGGAGTCAGCAGATGTCCTTTGAACAACCAGAATGAACAGTTGTTACATGCACAGAAATTTCAAGGGTGGTGACTCAACTCAAAGTGTATAATAAGAACCAAAAATAATAATATAGACTTTTATTGCCCTGCAGTGGGCTGGCGACGTGCCCAGGGTTTGTTTCCTGCCTTGCGCCCTGTGTTGATTGGGATTGGCTCCAGCAAACTCCTGTGACATTGTAGTTAGGATATAGCGGGTTGGATGGATTGATGGATGGGTAGACTTTTATTATATATAAGTCAGTTGGGTGTAAACCAACAAACCAACCAGAGTAAAATGTATGCATTGATTGACACTTTATGTAAATTCAACAGTTTATAAAATGAGTCTGTATCCTTTAGTAGGTGAAGTGTAGCACAGTAACCATCAGTTCTGGGTGCAGATTGGATTCGCAGTCCCAGCTTCAATTGTATTGTGACTGCCAGGCTGTGTCTCCATCCAGGTCAAGTGAGTGCAAAGATAAGAAAACAAGAGCAGAGGTGGAGGACATATGTGTGAGTTTACATAAGAAAAAATCTGGGCTTGAAAATAAAAGTATCTGATATTTTTGGATAGAGTTATACCAAAATCTTTTAATGGTAAAAGAACCTTTTAGCATTTTATTTTACAGATAATATTTTACAATTTTTTTCAACTGCTAACACAGTCTGCTACTCCTAACACAATCATCTAAAGCTTAATCTCTATTGCTATGTTAATAAAATATTTTGTACAATCTTAGACACAATGTCCTCACACACAGATGTGCAAATCTGCTAAACACTTTTTTATGACTCTAAACTTGTATTAATGCTAAGCAGAGCCAGACTTACGCAGTCTCCTAAAAAGCTATGCCACTCTAGACACAGGACCCCAATATCTTCAGTGCAACATAAACAGCGCAAATCTGTTAAGGCCTAAGCACAAACAATCTGATTTCTTAGCACATGATCCAATCTGAGGAAACAGTAATGCCAATGTCAATGTATACATTAAAAGGGGACTCAGGTAAGCTTTTTGTTTAGTAAAATAGAGCTGAAAACAAGGAAGAAGAAGAGCTGGCAAGAGGAGAGTAGTATGTCAAGGGATAAAAAGAAGGTGATGAGATCAAATTACACATTAGATAAGGACAACTGATATTGACCATGTTCTGGTTCATGGCATGACTGTCAGAGAAGCTGGCCAAGGGGTCCAGCCAAATCTAAGCCACTTCTCAGTTGTTTCCATAATCACAACATTCAGAGAAGAAAACAGGCAAGTCACATCACGCCCTGTACAGTCGTTTGTTATTATCTCTGGTATGACCTACTTGGGTGTGTCCTTTTATTGTCCCATCATTGGCCAAAGATTTTTTGTTAATGACAAACTAGTTATACTGTATTGTCACAGAAGGGAAAGACAGCCATTATTGTAGTGATGTAATATGATATATATATTTACACAAGACCAGAAGAATTGTTCTACCAGTATGTGAAAACAACTTTATCAGTAAGAGAGAAATACAGAGACATATAATGGAGGTCAATGCTTTTCAAGGAATAGAGTGTGGACTTGAGCACCCTTCAGCATGTTTTGTTTGAACTGGAATCAATGGGGACGCTGCAAAAATTAATCTACTTATGTAAGGCAGGCTTTAACCTTTCAAAGAAGAGGAGGAAGAAGGAATGTGACATCACTGGCTACCATGCAATATTTATGTTCATAGCTTGCATGCCATCTTAAGGCCATATAACACAGCGCATCTACTGACGCTTCTCAAAGACCTGAGAGATGCACAAATGGCTCAGAAGTAACAACAGCAGAAGCAGTCAACACAATCTTACGTGAATATCTAGGATAACGTCATTGTGGTGGAAAGTCTATGACAGACATCCCTATGAACAGGAAGAACATCTTCAGACAACAGTGATGGCCAATGCTGAGGAAGACAACCCCTGAGGCAGAACATATTCTTAAAAATTATTATTGGTGTTTTTTTTTTTGTAAAATAGCTTTTACATGTCATTTACAATGCATGTGTAATCAAGAAATGGATCGATGCTCAGTTACTTTATTGGCTTGAAAAATAAGTGTATTTGATAAGTTTTTAGGCTTTGGATTTCCAGTCAGGCCCCTAGTCTTACATTATAAAATGCAAGGACAGCCTATGAATTTTTAAATATTTCTGGAAAATACTTGACTTTAGAGCACAGTTTACAGTTAACAGATCCTTAACTTTTGTTGAAGAGACTAACAGCAAAATGAAAAGCAAATAAAACCCATCTAAACAAATTTAAATACATTTGCAGTACAAAGATCATGATAGCTATTCTACTCTGAACTTGTGCAATTCAATGTTTCAGTTGTGCCCGCCTGGGGTGCACCAGCTCTCCAAAACTGACACAACTGATGCCAGGCACAAGTCTCTACACATCAATCATTTTATTTCTTGTGGGAAACTCTTCACAATCATTACCCACCTTCACAATTCAGTACAACAAGCACCAGTTCCATTAATAAAGTATACAGTATTTTCTTTTACTTCTTCCTCTATGGCTAAGCTTTCTCCCTCTCCCTCCCGACTTTGGCTCTTGGAATGAAAGAAGGTGGCTCCTTTTAAGTGAACCCCCAGAGTACTTTTGGTGTCCTTAAGTTTTTGCCTGGGAGCACTTCCAGGTAAGGCTGAAGCCCCACTAAGTAGGATTCCCCAATCCCGGCAGCACCCCTTGGAAGTCCCCATAGCACCAACAGGGCTGAGTCACAGAACTCCAATTCTCATGAATCCCCGTGGGAAACCGTGGTGCCTCCACAACTCAGGGGACTGCCATTTAGTGCTCTGTGGGAGGTAATACTCTATTGAACATTTCCTCCTCAATCCTTCCAGTGCAGTGGTGTTCCGGCCGGGCAAGTGCCACAGCCATCCACAACACAGTCTAAACAGCTACTGTAATGAAGTAACCTGAACCATAATGTCCTGATGACCACTTGAATTACGGTAGCCCTTAAAGCTGACAGAAGGGTCACATGGGAATATTTGTCTCATTGTAAACATGTCAGTATGTGGCACATGTGATTGAACACAAAATACAAGAACATAACAAAAAGCAAATAATAAACAAAAGTAACTTTAACACAAATCAAGGGTGTAGCAATGAACAAAAAAGAATTTGAATGCAAGCTAGGCAAGGAACCCTGGCTGAAATAAAACACAATACATACAGTACAAACAATGTGAGCTATAAAAAAAAAGGAAACGAGGGGAGAGGCCCATTAGACTTTAAAGTTTGTTGTATTATGACAAAGTGCAAAAAGAAAAAAAGAAGATGAACCAAGATGGCACTTTACTCCAACATTCTCCATGTACAGTAGGTATCCTGTCTATATGAGGCAAGATTATAGTACTTTTGTGGTGTAATTGTAGTATTACCAAGATACATAAGGCCAAGAAAACCTGGAAAGAGCCTGCCTTGAAATACACTGAAAGGAGAAATGCACAGGGTGCTCTGTAACAGCCATGCAGGCTTCAGGTGAAATCATGTGATCTATGAGAACTGCCTCAAATAAGACCAGGAGAACACGAATTACAGGTAAGACACGGCTATTGTAAAAAGAAGGCAGCGTCTCAAGTTACAAACAGCCAATTTATCATCTAGCGCACTTATTCTGAGTCACCGCAACAACCCTTTGATATCAGAAAAATTAACCCTTTGATGTAAGGAAATCATCTGCTAGGATATGCCTTTGTTTCACAACCTCTTTATTTATTTAAAGGGTCTCTCCCTCTCCCTGTGTCTCACAAAGTCAGAAGCAGAACAGCAATGTAATCTTAACTCATTTATGTACAAATGTAGAGAACAATTTTCTTATCTGGGTTATAAATACTCTGATTGGGAAAAACTGTTTAAAGTCAGACGTGACAGTGGACCAGGGTGTTGTACTCCCTGCTCCCAGAATATTTAAAATATTAACTTGGCCCAAGTGGATGAAAAATCTTTAAAAAACAAAAATATGAACGTCCCTAATTTAAGTTTCTACAGTTGACGTTGATAGGTAGGACCCTGAACAGCTAACTCCAGGGACCCAAACTCTCTGTGCACAACAAAATTACCAGCCTACACAAAGCGAGGTGAGGGGACCCTTTTAAATATTTTGTAAGTGTTGTAAGTTGTTGCAAGATTCAAAAAGGTGGACCCCATAATTCATTAAACTAGAGAATGCATAGAGTTGGAGTTCAACAAATCTGCAGTACTTGAGACGAGTCCTTTTACTAATCTACAGACTTTACAGAATAGCGAGCAGCCAAAGGTGTTCAACAGGGCACCCCTAGTAATGGTGAGTGCAGCTCCACATGCTCACTTGTAATCGACAGATCACCTCACTGAAGGGCAGCATTAAACACCTTATCATCACCTCATGAAAGAGCAGAGCTCGAGACCCCTGCTGATGTGCTTAATTTCTCTCTGGATAACCTTGGCAGAATACACAGCACTGATCATGGAGGCAGAGATCGGAATTAAGCATGCAAGATAGAATTTCAGTGTAGTTTACTCTCCACATATGACATTAAAGTTAAACTAAACTAATGAAGGTTCTACTGTGGGGCTGAGCATCCATGTTTTAATGTTGTATTTAATCCCTCATTTCAACCTTAGAATGCAGAATAACATGGAACGAACACGAGTATGTATCTGGCATTAGTGTCTAAAAGACACAGACACAGACTTCAATACTCCAATGAAAACTGACGTATCCCAGATAATCACACAAGCCTGCCATGACTGATCCTGCTGCTGTTGTGTTTAAGGTCAATGAGAAATGTCAGCAGATGTACTGTGTTAAGGTGGCCCAAAGGTGACATGAAGTGGGGGACTCCATGCACAGCAAAAAAATGATTCTCAAAAAATAAGCAATGAAATTACAAATCTAAGATGAACTTATTCTAATCAAAATTAATGAGAAAATCTGCTAGTGGAAGAAGAGAAACTACACTTGGTAAGACATCTAACAAAAGTAAGAAAATGACACACATCTTAAAATTAGTAGGAAAACTCTTATAGTGAGCAATTTACCCTAAAATATCACAGATAATTGACTATTAACAAACAAAGGCTTGTGGAGGACCAAATAATGAAAACATCAATCATGAAAGGCTAGAGCTCACCTTCACCTATTGTCATGGTGGATTTCAGCAGTTTCTTACACACCCCATGAAACTGAAACTTTTGTAAATCTTCACCCATCTTTTCTTTCTTCTTCATTGTACTGCTTATTATCCTTGACCAAAATTTAATAAGACTCATAATAAGGCAAATATCAAAACATACAACAAACATTTAAATTAAAGCTTACATTCTTGCATGTTTTCCCTTTTATAGTTAATGAGAACATAAAATATTTTTTGTCTTTGAAGGGTATCTCTCAGGTTCTTCATTTTTGGTCATCCTCAGGACGCAGATCATACCGCAGCATGATGTCTAGTATAGAAGACACTGGTTGAAAATACCACCACATGTGGGTTTTACTTCATCTAATTTAACCTAATGAACTTTATGCACTGTAACATTCACAAGGCATTATGAACATTAAACCCTCACCACTATGGTTCTATAACCAGTACTAAGTCAGGATATTAACTTCAGAATGAACTGCTTGCCAAATGGTTGTTCTCCTAATATCTAGTATCTGAGTCATGGAAAAGATACCCTTGAATGAACATGCATAAGAGTTATCAGCAACACGTCACTAATATTTACATCTGTAAATAAAAATCAGCAAGCCTCATTAGTGTTCATAATTTCACATGTGTGACAGGCAGTAGCCATTGTCATCAAACCAAAAGACAGGAGCCGAGCTTCTTTGTTAAGAACAGAGTGACCGTCAGATTGGATTCATCATTGGAGCCAACATTTAGAATGCTAAACTTTCAGTGGCTGTATATACACATTAACGCAACAAATATTTATAACACAATTTAAATGCAATTTTATTAAACATTTTGACATTTCATGAAAAACATGTAATCTTTTTCATTGTGTATTTTTGAAACACAAGTAAACTTTTATATGAAGCTGCTCAGGAGATGCTGATCAGCTTTTGGTTTTAAAGTCAAAAACAGTATTGGAAACCAAATTAATATTTAACCAAAATGTGCATTAAAATGCAGTTCATCGTTGCAGAGAGGTGAAGCTCACTTGAAGATACCAATTTTATGATAAATAAAATCCATTTTCAGATTTGTTAAAATAACTTACTCTGCTTTTTAGAATATCTTAATCTGAGTGTATGCCCTTGAAGGCATCAGAAATTCATTTTAGATACCTCAAAAGGTTCAGAATATTTTAGATATCACAATGTATCACAATGCTGGAAATGTATTACAAATAAATTCTGAGCAAATGTGAATTACAGGGGGCTCAATGGGGAAACCTCCTGTGCCTCCCTTCAACCAAACAATGGGATCATTACTATTTTTCTCTTTTCATTCCTTTTGCTTTAACATATTTGCATTGTAACCAATCCTCTTTAATAAAAGCCCTGTGTGCGTCCAGGTTTCCGTGTGTGTGTCTTCTGGTGAAGTGCATGCGGGCCACACACGCACAGCACCTTGGTCACAAACACACTCAAAGCTGGGCACACAGTGAATGGCTTATCAGCGGCAGCGCATAATAAGCAAATAAAAGACACCATTGCTGGGGAGAGTGCTGATTAGGTGGTGCGCGGCGCATATAAAATCCGTTGTTGGGGAGACGCCACACATACAATAATCAGCTATACGCCAGCACAGATTAAAATACTTTCTGGGGAGACGACACAGTCACGATTATCAACTGCACGCCACACATTACATCAGTTGCTGGGGACACTCTGCTGATTGCCCACTGTTGTGACAGAAAATTAAAGTCATATTACGGACATCAAAGCCAGTATTACTGTCAGAGAAAATTACAGGCATTTTACGGAAATACAAACCAGTATTACTGCGAGAGAAATTTAAAGGCACACTGGCGCATATTACAGCCACATACAAGCCAGTATTACTGTAAGAGAAAATATTACGGACGTATCTACTAATAACATGCCACCCAAAACAAAAAGGACACGTCAGGTGGGACAAAAGACACAGACAATCAAATCCTATATAAGCAACATCTCCTGGAAGAACAGTCAGCTCATCAAGTAAACAGCAACAAAAGAAAGGCTGAAAGACAAAGAAAAAAATACGAACAAATAGATCAATTGAAGAAAAAGAAAATGAACGTCAGAAAAATGCTAAAAGAGAAAGACTCAGAAGAGCAAACCTTAGAAAAGGTTAGCATTTACTTACCAGAACCAGTATTCAGCCACGGTCAGTTATATGTTGCATTATCAAGAGTTAGAAGTTTTCCAGATGTTGTTGTCAAGGTTGTATTTGGTACTGAACAAGGCAAACTGTGGCCAAACTCAGACAGAATATTTACAAGAAATGTTGTCTATAATGACATTTTATAGAAAAATTTCATGAGGTAAAAAATAGAACATTTTTCCTAAATATCTTTTTCAGATATTGTGTCTTACAGATTGTTACAAAGGTTTACACTAAGGCAATATTAATTATACTTACTGTATTGTCATATGTTTCTATTTTATTTTTATTATTATTTTACTTTAGGCTTCTTGCAAAATTTTTTTTTTTTGTCAAAATATAAGACAAGAAACAGAATGAAGTCAGGGTCCCTTGCCATTTAATATAGACTGTTCCTACTAATGTTTATGCAATACTGTTCTAGTATAGTGAAAACTTCAGGATATAACAAGAAAAATAAATTTAACAGAGTATCCTAATCTACCATCGGATATACGCCCAGTGGCTCATTCACATGAAATCCCAGTGCCGGTTTTTGTTACACTACCCTCTCTTCAAGAACATGATTATGGTGATGAGCTAGGTGACAACAATGATGAAGAGTTTGAAATTGAAGAGGACTCTGTTCATAAGCGATTTAATCAGCATGAGTTGAGTGATTTGGCACGTGATTTGGTTTGATTTTGCCTTTCGAAGAAGGCTTCAGAACTCCTAGCATCAAGACTGCGTGAGAAAAACTTACTTGAAAAAGGAACAAAGGTATCGTACTTTCGAACCAGAGAAATTGCATTTCTGCAGTACTTTAGAAGTGACAGAGGCTTTTGTCGCGGATGCCAGGGCGACGACCCGACCGGGCGCCTTGGAGGACCGGAAGTGGGCGTGTGCCCATCTGGGATCATGTGGGAGCCACCCTCCTGGTTGCTTTGTGGGCCACGGGTTCAGGTCATAGAAGCCCCACCCTGTAGGGGCCCGTGGTTATCACCAGGAGGCGCCCCAATGCCTTTGGGACTTGTGACCTCAGCACTTCCGCCACACCAGGAAGTGCTGGGGAAGATTTAGGAGGACACCGGATAGCTGCCGGGAGAACAGCCGGCACTTCCGCCACGCTGGGGTGTGGCCAAGAGGGAATGCCGGGAACCACCTGGAGCTCGTCCGGCAGTATATAAAAGGGGCCGTCTCCCTTCATTCAAGGCTGGAGTCGGGTGGAAGCAGGACGAGGCAGAAGAGAGTGTGGAGGCAGCCCGAAGAAGAAGGCATTGTTGTGTGGCCAGGACTGTGTGTATTGGGGTTTGTTGTGCACTTTATACTGAGTCTGAGTGACTTTAAATTATAAATATTATATATAATAAACGTGTGGTGGTGACAAACATAACCATTATTACCATAACAAACCTAGTTTAATGGAGGAATTGAGAATTTCAGTCTATAACTAAACTGAATGGTGACTGTTCATTGATAGCTCAAAGCTGAGCTTAAAGTGTGTCCTCCTTCACAATGGCAATATATTTGGGTCAGTCCCAATTGGCCATTCAGTTTCTGTTTGTGAAGAATAAGCAGACATAAAGAGAGTCATTGAATTGTTGCAATATCACCAACACAATTGGGTCATCTGTATCGACCTTTAAATGGTATGCTTCTTTCTTGGTCAGCAATGCGAATACACCAAGTATCCCTGTTATGTGTGCATGTGGGACAGCAGAGCTTGTGAGAGGCACTGTGTGAAAAGGAAATGGCCTCCAAGATCTTCCCTAAAACCAGGTGATCCAAACATTCTACATGAGCCACTTGTGGAAAGGAAGAATATTATATTCCCACCTCTGCACATGAAACTGGGTCTGATGAAGCAGTTTGTTAAAGCTTTGCCAACTGAAAGAGACTGTTTAAAGTAACCCATTTTGGCATTTCTTAGCCTGTCACTTGAAATAATAAAGGCTGGTGTGTTTGATGGTCCACAGATTCGGCAGCTCATCAAAGATGAACATTTCATCAGGACAATGTCAGAAGTCGAAAAGAATGCTTGGTTATCATTCAAAGCCATTGTCAAGGACTTTCTTGGAAATAAACGAGCAAATAATTACACAGAAATTGTCCAGAAACTCTTGGAGAGCTACAAAATGCTTGGTTCAATATGAGCATCAAGGTGCATTTTCTGCATAGCCATCTTTCTAACTTCCCGGAAAACCTTGGTGCAGTCAGTGATGAGCAAGGTGAACGATTCCACCAAGATTTGAAGGTCATGGAAGGACGGTATCAGGATAGATGGGATGGACATACTATGGCTGATTATCGATGGAGCATCGGTGGGGTTGCCCTAACACTGAACACTCCAGGAAAAGCTATACGCATAAATTTGTACCTTAGCCGCTTACCTGATTCATTTTCAAATGACTGTAAAAAAATATTATAGAGTAACAATAAATCCTTTGTATGGACAAAAGAAATTTAAATAAACAGTACATTCAAGTTATTATTTCATTTTTTTTTCATTGTATGTAAAATTTGTATGTTTGTAACAAAAATGGAGGGTACCCTGTATCATAAAAACTGGATGTCATAGCAAAAAACTGGAGTCATTTCTGAATTCACCACCCTAAAATTAGTAAAAAAAATAGTGCAAGATCTAACTCAACAAAAAAATGCATTCCCCATTATAATGTAATGCTTCCCATGACTCTGTTAGTGAGTGCAATTTGTTTTTTGTTTTGCAGGCAGACATCACAGTTGAAGTGTTTGTGCACATGTGTTTAACATTAGTCTCCATTGTTGTCATAGCTATTTAAATGTCTCTTGACTTTTAAGCTGCTATTGGAAAATATCTTCTGACCCACAAATTAACAAAGAAGTTGTGGATGTGATGAAGTGGTGGCTTCCATTTTCTGCAAACTGGAAGGAAGGAGAAGGTGAAGATGGAAAAGTGAAGGAAGATTGTGATTGTGTTTGTGTGCGAGATGATGATATTGTAAAACTGTTGAGTTACCAGTTAACATTCTGTGATAAAGTCTACAGGGCAGGCTGAGAATTTCATGAACAATGCAAAAATAAATGTCTACTTTAGAGATTTGATTGCAAAAACTGAGGATATTTTTGTTATTTATTCTTCGCTTCTTTATCTTAGTGTCGTCCCGCTGGTGCTTGTTCTGCTTCTTGGATAGTAGTATGCCATTTAGCACAATCAAGTGCATGACTCAGGTATGGTTTTGTGATCTTCATGTCCATTCTGATCATTTCCTGACAGTTATGTTTGGCTGTCATCGTGGTCATTGGCCATTAACTGTGAAGTGGTAGGCAATGTCAGTGAAGGTTCCCAGTGCTGCCCGTAGGATGTGTACATACCACTGAAATCACCTTTGTCACATTTTCTCCATGATTGGCGCAACTCCTATTTGCCACTGAATTGCATCATTGCGGTAGTGGCCTAGGAGAGTTATCGCATTTGATTTTTGTCATTTATTATTATTTATTAAAGTACAGGTGGATTGGACCAAGGTGAATGCTGTGTCTGTCAGAGAGTCTGAGTTGGCTGTGGTCTTGAGAAAGCACACAACTGTCTTCCAAGAGGAACTGAGGAGTATGAAGGGAATTAAGAGTGCCACCAAATTATCACTCAAGGTTTTTGAAGGCAAAGAGTGTTCCTTCCACTTTAAGATATTACACTTGTCAAACTGGGAGTCCTAAAATCTGTTTCTCATTCTGAGTAGGCCACACCTGTGGTTCCAGTGGTCGAGCATGATCGCATGAGGATTTTTAGTTAACAGTTAACCCTGTAGTCACTGCTGAACAATACCTCCTTTCTGTGATTGAAGATCTTTTTGATGGGTTAACTGGGAGAAAAAAATAGTAAAATAGACCTTGGCCAAACATACTTGCAAATGCATGTGAAAGAAGGCTCACAAAAGTACCTCACAATAACATCACATGAAGGGTTCTACCCTTATAGTCGCTTACCTTTTGGGATTACTTACTTGGGATTACCGGCAATATTCCATCATATCAGATGCTTAGTTAACTACCAGGTGTCCAGTGTTACTTGGATGACATCCTGGTCACTGGCCGAGATGACAAGGAGGACGTGGCCAATCTGGATAAAATTTTAAGCAGGCTAGAAGAGTATGTGTTGCATGTGACTTTTTCAAAGCTTCTAGGGCAAGTAATTGAGGCTGACACTTTGCACACAGCTCCTTCAAAAGTGAAAGCCGTAGTAGATGCCTTGGTCCAAGCAATATTAGCCAACTGAGATCATTCTTGGGTCTCCTGAACTATTATGGACATTTCATACCACAGCTAACATTATTACTGTGTGAGAGCAGACCCTGGAAATTGTCAAAAAATGTGAAAAAGAGTGTGAAATGGCATTCAGAAAATCTAAGGCTACAATGACTGGCAAGAGAGTTTTAAAACCATTTTTTAATTAGTTTTAATTAAAGAAAATAACATTCCATATAATCAAGTCAAAATTACAAAGCAGAATTTGACCCCCTCCTGAGAGAAACAGAGGAGAGCCAACATCAAGAGCAAATCTTCACCATGTATGGGAGAATGTCCTTTTCCCCAATATAAACATTTATTCTAAAATGTTATTAATTACTGAAGATATTGCCATATTTAAAAAAAAGTTTTCAACGGTTCCTGTAAATGAGAATCAGTTACCCACTGACTTATTACAGAAGATGGGCTGGGATTCTTAAAGTTAAGCAGGATAAGTCTACATAGTGTGGTGTCGGCCATTACAATCAGTTTGTCCTTTTCCACTTTAAGCCCCTCTGTCAGCCCAACACACACATCTGTTAATGAGTTAGGAGGGATTGTGACACCAAGGCTCTCTGGTAAGCATTCAGAGATTTTTGTCCAAAATTATGTTAATTTGGTGCACTTCCAAAACATGTGGCCCAGTGAGGATGGAGCTTGATTGCAATGTTCGCAGGT
This sequence comes from Polypterus senegalus, assembly GCF_016835505.1. Lineage (NCBI taxonomy): Eukaryota > Metazoa > Chordata > Cladistia > Polypteriformes > Polypteridae > Polypterus > Polypterus senegalus. Next base: position 189,379,359 of record NC_053161.1, on the reverse strand, counting down.
TGAATCTTGGCCCTGGATACATTTTGGACAATTTTAAATGTGATAAATGTGATCAATGAAAGATTAAGTTGAATGATTGAATGCTTTTTACAAATGGAGCCAGAGTGTATGCTGTGCATGGCTGACATTCACTCCTTTTCTGAGATGTTAAGTAAAAGATTCTTTCTCCATTGTGCCCTGGGATCTTTGAAAGGAAGAGATTTTATTATGTTTATATATATTATTGAGAAGCTGTCTGAGTATTCAAGACTGATCAATATTTATTCTGAAATAGAAATGTGTGGGAGATGTGGAAAATGTCTTTTTAGCAGCATAACGTAGTGGAAAAATTGTGTTGATAAGTTAAATTTGAAACATAATTTATACTAATAAAAGGCAAAGCCCTCACTGACTGACTGACTGACTGACTGACTGACTGACTGACTGACTCACTCACTCACTCACTCACTCATCACTAATTCTCCAACTTTCTTATTTATGGCCCCATCTTCACAAAATTTGGTAGGCAGCTTTCCTGTGCTAACCGAAACCGATGTGCGTACTTATTTTGGTGGTATGACACCACTGTCGGCCGCCATATTGAACTTTCAACATCACTAATTCTCCAACTTCCCGTGTAGGTAGAAGGCTGAAATTTGGCAGGCTCATTCCTTACAGCTTACTTACAAAAGTTAAGCAGGTTTCATTTCGAAATTCTATGCATAACGGTTGACAATGTCCCCCATGTTGAATTTGCAGATTTATGGCCCCATCTTCACGAAATTTGGTAGGCGGCTTCCCTACGCTAACTGAAACCGATATACGTACTTATTTCGATGGTATGACACCACTTTCGGCCGCCATATTGAACTTTCCAACGGTCTTTGTTACTTATGGGTCCATCTTCAAGAAATTTGGTACGCGGGTTCCCAATGCTAACTGAATCCTACTTACGTACATATATACTGTACGTCCATAGCCTGCAGCTCGGTCGCCATGTGAGGCGGTGGTCCCCATCCCAGTGCCTCCCACGTTGTTGGCTGCCTGCCTATATAAGGCTGTCTGTCGCTCCGGTCTCTACATTCCCTTCCTTGCTTCTCCACGGGATTCACGTCTACCTGCTGATAACCACAGCCTTTTTATTTAATCCATGGCTTCTCCGCTGTTTTATTGTTCATTTATTACAATTATAGTTATTGTGTAGGTATTTTAGACTTACTTTACATTGTTCAAGTACCCATTTCCTTTATTGTTCCAACCGTACCCCCATTAACATGTCTATCGAGGTGATCACCATCGATCAAAGAATTGTCACTTACCGAGTGGTTTCCATGCCCGAGATGGCACCTGCCTTTTCCGTTCTCTTTGTTACATATTGCACGGCCATATCAGGCTCACTCTTGATATCTGGAGAAACATTCTGTCTTATGTATTGAATGACTGGGACAGGCTCAAGGTGTGGAACTGATGATGGTACAGGAGATAATTAGACTACACAGGAGCACTACAAGAGTGAAATGCTCAAGCCCTTCACCTATGGTTCTGCATGTGAGTTGATGGCTGCCGCTGAATTGTTCAGGTGTCGCTTTCAAGTGTACGAAATGGCCAAATATTTTACACCTTTGGACAACCGCCAATGCCTCTTAAATATCTTAGATTCACAGGTGACGATTTGAGTAGTGGACACTTTGATGTTTATGAATGTTTAAACTCTCAAAAGCTGGATGCAAAGTTATCGATGAAACTGGTTGTATACTTACAACGCTTGACAGATGCCGAATGTCACTTCAACACAAGTCCTCAAATACTGTCGTAATTGAAACAATGAAACTCAAACCGATTATGACAGCAGCAATCCAAGCTGTGAGATTTGAGACAAGATTACTGTTCACATGGCCAACTGTACGTTGCATGCTCAAGAGTAAGCTCAGCGCACAGCTTGGTCATATTACAACCGGAGGGCCGAACTGACAACGTGGTATACAAAGAGATCCTTAACAAATAATTATTGGTATATTTTCCCTCAGTTTAAAAGATTTACTTTTCTTCTTAATAAAAATTTTAAGGCAGTACTTCATCGCTGCGAAGTGCGGTTATTTTGCTAGTTGTTCATAAGATGCAAAGACATTATCTATATACAGGTCTTTAAATTTACAATGATTGAATACTATGTAGGCTTGAGAGGGAAGAAAAATGTGATTGTTATTTGGAGGGGCAACACATAAAAACTTCTCTCTCTTGAATTGCATCCTGCTTTGATTCCTTATTCTGTGTGACTTGTGCACAATCAATTTTTGGAGTTTTCACACATTTTGACCCATCCTAACTAATTCATCTAGCATTCCATGCCTCCCCTTATGTTGTTGGTGCTCCTGTGTCAAGTATTAGGACAACCAATTGCATTTGCCAGAAGAACATTTAATAAAAGTAAAACAAAATTTCCTCAGATTGAAAAAGAGGCCACAAGCATAATTTCTGGAATAAAAAAAAAAATCAAACTTACCTTTTGGTTATTAACTTACTTTGGTAACAGATACCAATTACTTACGTCTACTTTTGGTTTATACAGTATACTGTTGTGCAATCTATGACATTAAGCAGATATCAGAGGTGGGCATTGCCGCTTGGTGCTCACAATTATGAAATAAACACAAGACTTCTGAGGCACATGGAAATGCAGATGGCTGTCAAGACTCCCTCTATCTGAAAAACCCAGAAAAAAGAGGCAAAAGATTTTCTACTTTCAGATGGTGGAAAATACACCTGTAACCCGATCAGGTAGGAAACCAAGGGTGATTCAACACTTTTAGAACTACTTGATTGCATTGTCAGTGGTCAGCAGCTTAGCATCCTTTCATGCACTGCATGATGTTCAGCCTTACCTTACATGGGGTAATGAGCTATCAGTGACAGTAGGATGTCTCATGTGTGGCATTAGAGCAAATATACCACCAAGACCAAGGAAGCCCATTCTGGATGAGTTAACACATCGGATACTGTAGCACAGACCAAAGGAAAGAGCTAGCCCAGAATTACTTTTAGTGACCTGGGGCCTCATGCATAAACGGTGCGTATGCACAGAAATGTTGCATAAGAACATTTCCATGTTCAAATCGCGATGTATAAAACCTAAACTTGGCGTAAAGCCACGCACTTTTCCACGGTACCTCATGCCTTGTCGTACGCAAGTTCTCCGCTCAGCGTCAAAGCAATGCTACTGTTCCTGTGTGGTTTAATTTTCTTTTTCAGATCCACATTACTGATGTGGCTTTATTACACTGAAATTAACCATATATTGCTTATTAGTTTAATGCATCTGATTGTAATTAACCTGTAACAATATAATGGTTCACGGAATGGCCAAACTATTCCAAATACCATAACTGCTTTAGCGTTGTTACTCTTACTGCACCTTCTTCTTCTTCTTCTTCTTCTTTCAGCTGCTCCCATTAGGGGTTGCCACAGTGGATAATTATTTTTCCATATTACTCTCACTGCACCACTCGGAGTATTTATATCACTGTATTTGAGTGGGGAATAACAACAGCAGCTGATCGGAAGGAGAATTATCGGTATACAGCATCAAGCACACGCTGCCTCAGCCACGCAAAAGCGTTTCAAAGCCTTTCCTGTACGGACCTCACAGTTCAGAAACAGTTTCATCCTAAGAACTATAAACGCACTCAATCAATGTAGAACTGTATGTACTTATAAGTACAATTACCTCACTGTAAACTTGCACTAAAGTTATAATATTACATGATCTGTGCCACTTTAAAAGCGCGTATTTACATATGATGACAATATTATTTTTAAGATGAAATGCAGCAAAATATGTTGATTATATTATACATATAAAACTTTAACTTCATTTAAATAATCTGTATTGTTAATAAATAACATGTGATGACACGGTGCGCAGCAATAGCAAGTTCACGTATTGTTCCTGCCTCGCTGTATATTTGCTGAGGCTGGCGTGACACTGGATGGATAGACAGATAGAATAATTAAACGCGTACTATGAAGATATTTCAATGTTCCTTAAAAGTTTTGAAGAATCGTCGTTATAAGCTTACAGATGGCCTGACGTCTACTGCAGAGTTGATTGTGTGGCGATTGGGTATTTGGGGAAAGAAAAGTAAGGACAGGAATTGGAGGTTAGTACATTTGAAAGAGACAGTACTGCTACAATAAATTATTTCATCGAAGGTGACACACGGTACAGCAGAATCTTGTGTGAGACATGAACAATCACTGCGCCATCGTTTTCCTATGTTTAATATCATGGTTTAATTCCAATCATCATGAAAAAGATATCATGTATACATCTCAGTATTTTAATTATTCAGAGAGCTGTAATATCACAAATGTAATGGATTCTGTATCCTGTCGGAGAAAGAGAAAGAACAGAAGCACGTAGTGATTCACACACATAGAGCACATAGAAGATCAAATACAAAACAAAGCATTTAATGTGCTACTTTAGTTACGATGTGATTTGAGAAACTAGTAAATTAAACTATTTTAAGATGATTTTTATGATGTTCTACTTTAATGATAAAATAAACTACGTGATTAAAGTGGAAATTTCGAGATTAAAGTTGACATTTTGTGCTTTTTCCCCACTGTGTGCCTTTTTTCTCTGTACCCTAATAAACTTTCATATGACACTCAGACGGTGGGCTACAACTCACCTTTTCACGGTGACTTTGATATGTGACTTCTTTTTTATTTCCGGCACTGTGCGATTTTGTGAATGTGAGCTTTCAAGTTCCTCACACACGCTATGTCACTCGATCAACTTCCTTTTGTTGATTATACCATGGTTTAAACCAACAAATAGTATGTTTTTCTTTTGCCTCCACTTCGTATTCGCTGAAATTCTTATTTTCCCTCTTGCTTTTGCCATTGCCTTTTCACAGAAAGCTGAGTTTAAGGGCTATTTATATTGATTTGCATGGAATTCTGGGAGGAATTGGGGCGGGACAGCAGGTGCGAGCATTTGCATTACTTTTCCTGACCAGGATTTATGTAGCGGCGAACGTGGAAGTTGGAGTACGCACAGATTCCTGCATCTAGATTTTTCTGTGCGTAAACACATTTCGGCTTTGTGCTTACGTCATGTTATAGTGCGAATTGTACGTACAGCATTATGAGGCCCCTGGACTTGATTGTGCTATTGAAGAACGGCAACTTCATGTTCATCATGCCTAGGCCTCAGAAATTTACCAAGTCCAGAACCGTGGCCTGCCAGTCCTTGGCAGTTTGTTCATTTAGACTCTGCAAGACCTGTAGAGGGTTTTATGCATCTTGTCATGTTGGATGTCCACCATCACACAGAAAAGATGATCAAAACCTTAAGAGATATGTTTGCACCTTGTTTGTGTTCCAAGAAATGAACGAATCCTAAAAAGAAGTGGTATGAATCATCTCCTATCTATCCCCCATTCCTAGTGGCCTAGCTGAAAGAATGGTGCAACCCTTGAAGCATCAAACAGGGAAACACCTTTCAAACAATATCTTTACACATTCCTTCCCATAAAACAAAAGATATGTCACTAGCTAATCTGTTTCTGAATAGATGGTTTAGAACACGTCTCGATTTGTTGAGATCAGCTACCTCTCAGGTGTGAGTTTATGATAAGCAGCAGGATCAAGTAAATCAACGGGCCAATTGGACTAAAGATTGTGAGCTTCCCAGTGGAGATGCTGTTCTTGCTCATAATTACTCCATCACTGATAAATGGGTACCAGCAACCATTCTTCAATAGACTAGACCTTTTTCTTATAAGGTATGCATACAGAACTACCTGACATGGAGATGACCTGTTGAACAATTGCTACCCAGTATACCTGCTGAAACAGTCAGTAGCACAGAAACATCTGAGGCACCAAGTCCTAGTGAGCTGACCTAAAGCCCCCTGGGATGCCACCTGTCTCTCCGGCTTCAGCTCCTATTGATGTCAAAGTTACATGAGGCTGAGTAGATAGCACACACCAGATGTATGACGTAGCCCTCTGTGAAGAAGAAAGCCTCCTGACTATCTTAAATTAAAGTAGCTAACCCTGTATGTAAGAAAATAATAATAAGGGGCAGAATAATCCCCTGTGTTATCAGTATGTAGAGGAGGTTTACTGTCTCTCCTTTGTTAGAATGTGAACTGCATTGCCAACATCTTGATATTCCTCTTCTTAGATAGCAGATGCTGTTTGTTCATTGTTACCCCCATTTACAGTTTTACGAGGGGAGGAATATGCAGTGTATTGTAAGTCTGCTGAACTATTGGGGGTTCCACAGTAATATGGAATTATGGGTATTGGGGAG